>NC_056726.1:253375269-253427897 GCF_019279795.1 Protopterus annectens
CAAAAAACCAGTTTCAAAAATCAAAAAAATCCAAAAGTAGCAGGTAAACCACCTTGCACTAACTACAAGGCCACCTGAGCATGATGTATAGTAACAGGATACTCAGACAGACCTAGGTGTGCACTCTGGTCAGTGAATGTGACATGAAAATAAGATTTAAAGGGGCACTGGCTCAGATTTTTTGCTAGAGGAGTTTGTTTACATTTTAGTACTCTGTAAGTCACATGTTCAGCTAGAGGCAAGGTTTTCAAATAGCCTTTTTAGCATACTGCAGGTCAGATTACACAAACTCTCAGTGGGGGGTTTTAGAGGAAATGTTTCTTACTTGCAGCTGCAGTTTGTCCTTTTGTATTTTCCTTCCCCCACTCATGAGCAATTAGATTAGCTGAATGACTGGATTTTACTCAGCTAGAGATGCTGTCTTCTTGTCACACACAGACCTGGAGCCTCTTTAGCAGTGAAGTGATTGCTACTTTACTATGTACTTGCTTTTGCAAATAAGTATTCAAGCCTAGGCAATAGTATTTTTCGTGCTTGTTGCTACAAATGTTTTTCCCTCCACTATCAATTATTTTTCATACAGTGTGCTGTTAGTGTTGCTTGTGTGTGTGTGTGTGTGTGTGTGTGTGTGATGATATAGGTGCACTTTTATAGTCATACATATTTCCCTCATTTTACAGCACATCATTGCTTTGGACAGTTGTGCCTTGCAAAGAAACATGTTGACTAACAAATGTCCAAATATCCTAAAATAATAAAATATTTTGCATCTTTTCTCTAAAAATGTCATGCAGCTTTGGAACTGAATCTAATCACTGCTCTAAAACTATTTTCTCATTAGCTGATGCTGTATGTTGTCCTTCATAAATCACACCATAACTATTAGTCTAATAGTGATTCCATCCTGCTTGATTTCTTTTCTCACTACTTTCCATCATTCATTGTGGTAAAACGTTTTCAACTTTCACATCTTTCCTGAATGTTGGCTGGTTTACACTGATTAGCATTTGAAAGCTGAAGCAAATGCAATCTATACATTTCCCATATACTTTTCAGTACCATTCCTAGTATATTATAGTAGGTAATTACAGGGGTACTTTTACTAAGGCAGTAAAAAGTAAATGCTGCAACCAAAAATCTCATGCCATCTATAACCCTATATTTTGACAAATAGCTACTTTTCTATGTATGTATGCATGCATGCATGTATGTAACACAATCTACATTTATATTCATGCGGTTTGAAAATAACATCCTCTTCGTGTGTTACTGACAGACTTGAAATCCTAGTCATTTTTGAATGTCTAAAAATTTCACATATGATAAATATCTAATAATGCAGATTGCAGTTCACAGACCTATTAATCATGTCTGTACATCGGTTACATGATAGCATTACATAACACCGTGTTTAGTACAGAGAAGTAACAAAACCAAAACTTATACAGATGCAGTACTGTCATCTTGGAAGACTTAGCAGGACATGGTTGAGCAACAACATTTACATAAGGCTAGCCAGTACACTTCTGGATCACCCAAACCATACAAACACACCCCAGACCTGAATGAGAAATAGTCTACTGACACAAAGTGTATTGTCTAGACAGCTAGACTGTAGATCTCATGCCAGTGACAGAACAGTGTTCCCACTCAGTATGTCACCTCTGCTGACTGCTCTCATTGCTGTGACTGCATATCTCATGCCAGTGACAGAACAGTGTTCCCACTCAGTATGTCACCTCTGCTGATTGCTCTCATTGCTATGCACTGATGATAAGCCCTACAGTGCTATACCCCAAACTTGAATGCATCAAATGAAAACAAGGACATGTTGTCTCAGTCCAAGGATAGGACTGCCATCACCTTGTCAAATGTCCGCAACAGTACACACAAGGTATGGTCAGTGTGTTGATGTCACATTTTAGGTCTATGCAAATGTCTGACATAATGCTGAGGGTCAGTTAAACATTAAAAGGTAATGTAGCCATAGTGACTTATTATGGAGTACAATAATATTATGCAAGGTAGTACAACATTCATACACTGTATACATAGTTTCCTGTCATTTCACTTTCTCAACAATACAAACAGTTCTGCTGTTATCCTACAATGTGGAATTATACTTTTAGTACATCTGGGTGCTGACTAGCCTGCATCACATTACTGTACTGTCCTACTCTGTTATCCACACCCTCATTTGTGTAACTTCCTCTAAATGTAATCAATAATGTGTTCTGAGCATATACATATTGCGCATAATACACAAACTCCACAGATATAGTCAACATGCTGGCAGGCAGGTTCAGTGAAAACTTCACCCCCCTGTCCCCCATCAGTAAACCAGGACATCCCCAGCACCTGCCCTCTCAAAGGAAAAAAGAATGGTCTCCATGGGACCTGATAACATCCCTGGCTGCATCCTGCATGAACTCAGGCATGAGTTCTCAGCTCCATTACACACCCTATTCAACCAAAGCCTGAGCATCAGCTTCATCCCAGCTGAATGGAGGATAGCAACTGTCATCCCTCTACACAAAGGTGGAGCTTCCACTGACCCAGGCAATTATAGGGCCATCAGCCTAACTAGCCTGATCTGCAAGGCCATGGAACGCATCATCATGGATCTTATAAACAAGGACATTGGCAACTTCCAAAATCTTGACCCCACACAGTTTTATTTTGTCAAAGGTAGATCATGCCTGTTAAACTTGGTCAACTTCTTTGAAACAGTCACCAAAGACATGGATGAGGGGAAGATGGTGCACAGCACCTACGTTGACCTCGCCAAAGCCTTTAACACTATTCCTCACTTGGGCATAATAGATAAACTCTCCCAGCTAGGCATCAACCTGTATGTTACCAGATGGGTAGCTAACTGGCTCACTGATAGAACCCACTCAGTCAAAGTAGGGAAAGCCACCTCTAGTAGACCGGTAACGAGCGGTGTAACCCAAGGATCGGTCTTGGGGCCTCTTCTGATTGGGATATACTTTTCTGAGGTGCAAGCCAAAACCAGTGGTCTGCGGCTGACCTGGTTTGCAGATGAAAGCAAGCTGGGTGCTGTCTTAAATTCCCCTAGTGATGTGAACATCCTCCAAGAGGGCCTTACCCAAACTAATGACTGCTGCCAGAAGTATGGCCTCAAACTGAATGCCAAGAAATGCATCATTATCCTCTTTGCAGAATCATCCCTACTAATTATCAGATTAATAACAATGTATTAAGCATGCAATCAGTTGTGAAGGACTTAGGCACACAGGTTGCTAGCAACCTGACTTTTGACCATTGCATTGCATCTGTTGTACGCTTTCTATATGGCTCACCTCATAAATAAGGGTGTTTCATCCAGGAACAAGTTGGTCAAAACATCCCTGTACTCCTCCCTTATCAGACCCATTATCATTGTCTGGCATGTACCTTGACAAGCACATGCAGTAGTTTGAGAAACAACAGATGTTCCTGACCAGGAAAATCCATGGTCTCAAACACCTATCCTATACAGATAGGCTAAAACCCCTGTCCCTCTACTCAGTCTCATACAGACTGCTTAGAGGTGACCTGTGTCTGGCATACAAGACCATTTCAGACCCAGCCTTGACGGAGTTCCTGCATACCCATAAGACAAACTCCACTCATGCAACTCAAAAGCAAGGCCTTAATCTGGTCTGTAACATTAATAGAACTTGTTGGCGGGATAGATTTTTTCCCAAAGACACCCCCCCCTTCTGTGGAATAGACTTCCACTCAATGTTAAGCAGAGTACCTCTCTAGCCCTCTTTAAAAGGAACCTGGATGACTAGATGGGAAACAGAAAATATATCCCTGGGATCCCAACTGTTTCCCTGCTGGACAGGGGAAACAGGTGTTGACTTAGAGAGAACATGAGTGAAATTCTTAGCTAGACTTATAAATGCCTCTGGGCCAATAGCCAAGTATCAACCTATGATCCTATGAACCTATAATAGAAAATTATATACATCTACAGTATATCCATCTATATATATAAATATATATATATATATATATATGTATACACACACACACACACACACACACACACACACACACACACACACACACACACACACACACACACACACACACACACACACAATGTGGCAGGACTGAAAACCTACAAATTAACAAACTGTGTACAATGTAAAAAATATATTCTCCAACACAACAAATAAATACGTTAAATACATTTACAAAATGTTATTCAGAACAGCTTTGGTTGCACAAAGGTGGTGAGAAGTTTTGCTAATAATATCCCGTTAACTTTGATGCTGAACTTAAATTAAATTACTTTGAAAAATAAATGCACATTGGACACAAAGTACAGGGATGAAGTAGAATTAGAAACAATAACCTGAGAACACTTTGGCAGGAATGACAGTATCACTGTATTTGTTATTCACTAGGTCATTAAAGTATGAGGAGATTCCCCAAGATTGGAGATGTGCACGTGTGCAACCCATATTTAAGGGACAGAGGAACAGCACGAACCCAGAGTCACAGAGACTCATAACTTAAGACTGGAGATGTGCACTTGTTCAACCCATGTTTAAGGGAGAGAGAAATAGGAGAAACCCGAAGTCGCAGACACCCATAAAGTAAGATTGGAGACATGCACTTGTTCAATGCATGTTGAAGGGACAGGGAACAGGACAAACCCAGAGTCACAGAGTCCTATAACTAAAAATTGGAGACATTCATTTGTTCAACCCATATTAAGGGACAGGGGAACAGGACAAACCCATCATCACAGACACCCATAACTTAAGACTGAAGACATGCTCTGGCTCAATGCATATTTAAGGAAAGAGTAACAGGACAAACCCAGAGTTGCAAGACCCATAACTTAAGATTGGAGACATGCACTTGTTCAACCCATATTTAAGGGATAGGGGAACCAGACAGATGCAGAGTCATAAAAACCCATAACTTTACTTTATTTTTGTGGAAAAACAATGGAAAAGGTTATTTGCATAATGTATCATCAGAATTGAGAAGACTAGCCCCGGATTCACTACATTTCTGCACAGGACTAGCTTAGTCCTGCGGAAGCAAACGTTTAGGAGCAAAGCGGCAGCGTGACAGGCATATTAATGAATGCATGCTGCTTGAGCTCCTAAACGGACACGGAGCATGTAAGAGTGCAGTGTGTGTGTCTGAGAGCAGAGCTCACAGAATATACATGCTCCTGCAATCTAGAACAGCAGTTTAGGAATAAGAATGAGTGAGACCGCTCATAGGTGTTCGCATACCCCCAGCAACATCCCCCCAAGTTTATAAGAGCAATAGTTAATATATAAAATATAAACAAACTTCTTTTTTTAATCAGACAGATAAAATTTAACTGTAGGTGTGCGGGTTTGCCCATTGCTTAACTATGTTTATTGCAGCTTAAATCACACACTAGGATAACAATCAAGATATATGCAAATGAAGCAGTACTGCAATAGTGTAGTGGGCAGAGCATTTGCCTTGTGAGCAGTCATTCCCGGTTGGAGTCCCACACCATTACATTCCATTTTCCATGTCAAATCACTTTATGAACAATATTTTTTGTTGCATAACCTACTAACTAACATAAAGTTGTGAAATGGAGTACTGTATTAAATGCAGATGTGAGGTGTCATTGTCATAATGTTATAAAATCCACAGATAATCACAAGTGCCTCATACAGTATATGTACACATGAATCAGGGATACAAATCGACAGTACAATGGGTAATGAATGATAAATCCATAGTTTTCAAATCCACCACCTTCCAAAAAAACATTTTGCATTACTGTCTAAATTAGTGTGATGGAAAGCGGGAGTAAGCACTATTAAGCAAGAGGAAGCATATTTAAGCAGTGGTAAGTGGGTTTAAGTCTGTTTGTGTGGGGGTAAGCAATGCACACACAGGTTAAGCAATATTAAAGCTAACTCTCTGTAACCATATTTAACTGGAGGTTAGCACTGCTTACCATTGCGCAAACCCACTTACAATTGCTTAAAAGTGCCTTAATCACTCTGTTTGCAACAGCCGCTGTTCTAGTCAGAAACAAAATAAACAGCCTTTGCAGATCTTGAACCAGGATCCTGTACACTATAGTCACAGTAGTTAACCACTAAGCCATTACAGCAGTACATAAGATTGAGGTATCACCAGACATATCCTCACTATAGGAAAATCAAACTGAACATGTGAAAGGAATCAATATACAGTTTTATGTTGTATAACCTACTACATAATATAAATCCCCTAATAAACACAAGGACCCCATACAGTGTACATACAGACGAATCATGGATACCAAACACATATATAACATATAACGAATAATAAATCAATGCCAAAAAGCAAATAGTATGCAAATTAAAAATTAAGCAACACTAAGCATTGTACAGCCCAGCTTACTAGGCATAAGCAATGTGTAGGCCAGCTAACTCATTTTGCCCATTGGTATACCCCTTTAAGCAATGCCAACTTCAGGTAAGCATGTTTCCCCATGGTTTATTATTTTCAAAACTGTCCAATCACAGCAAACTGACAGAAATTGGCCCTATTTAAACCCAGTAGGTGGGAATACATTTCATAACTGGTTGCGTCTTCCTCCTGAAGGCACAATGATGACTGGTATGGGAGAGGGTGGGCGCTTTCATGCACAGCGCTGGGGCATCCAGGAGTCCAGATTCATGGCAGGACTCATTGTGAAAGAACATGACCAGAGATTGCTGCAGGGCCAGTACCAGGGTTACCAATGCAAAGAGGAAGCCTAGGACCATCTCACTCATGCTCTCACCAGTGCTACTGGCATAGCCCGAAATGGTGAGCAGGTCAAGCATCACTGTGGTGACCTGAAGTGGAGAAAGTGGGATCTGTTGGATCAATGAATCTAGGAGGAGGCTAGGAGGATGGGGGATGTGCCAGCCGTGTGCAAGTATCAGGCCACTACCTGTTTAATAATTGCTAGTTCATGTATTTTATGGATAGGTGTGGCTAAATATTCCTCTTATGTCTTTCACAGTGGCAGTTAAGTGGGCTGTGAACCAGGAAGCCCATGCCTGTAGATTGCAGCAGTTGCGATGCGAAAGAGGTTAGTAATACTCTTGCATGTACTGTCATAGGAAATAAATCTCAACGTAGTAGTATGTTAATTCCCTGTATAAAACCTGTATTGTTTAAGGCATGTACTGCATACACCAGAGAATATGGCAGGTGAAGTCTCATATATATTGTATGTAAATAAAAGCATAATAGCCTGACAATAAAGGTCTAATTGCTGGACTGCATGTGTTTACTCTGGTATCATATGGTAATGTAGAGTTGCAATCTCTTAATAGTACTGTTGTATTAAGCACTGTAACCCACACTGTGCTACATAAATAAAGTGTGTAGGAATGTCTGTATACGACTGTTGTAATCACAAGACGTCATATTGTACAACTGAGAGAGACTTAGAGAAAACAGTGAAAAGACAACCAATAAAATCCACATAGCACACTCAACTGAGACGTGAACTGTTGTATTTTTAGCACACACTGCCATGGTTCAAATTCTGGAAGTGTTAGTAGGCTGTATGCAGAATCATATCCCACAACTGTACAGATATGTCCATAATGTCCAGTAAATTGGCCTATATCTGCTGCCTGTCACCCTGTCCCCCCTGTCAAATCAGTGGGATTATCCCAGACATTTAGGCAGCAAATAAAACAGGGTTTATTACATCAAGCTTTCGAGTTGAAACTCTTTTTCAAGAAAGAGTTTCAACTCGAAATCTTGATTTAATAAACCCTTTTTATATGGATGGTCAAGCTTTGCCTTTTGTTACTGGGTTTAATCTTGTGTTGGTTCACCAATATGTGTAGCTATACTATACCTGTTTCTTGGACTTTGTTAGGCAGCAAATAAGAAATACAACTGATTGTCAGACATCTATAAGAACAAACCTCTCTAGCAACTCCACAAAATGTTATGAGAGTAATAAGCCAAGTATGTCCCATCTCCATCCCAATGTTGTGAAGCTGTGACCAGAGTGTGTGCAGTAACACAGTGAGACGTATGTGCATAACACTAATGTGGAATCTGGTAATATGTGTGGCAACATTCAGGTAGTGCTAACAAACATTGCCCGCACAGGTCAGTATGATACGAAAACTGTGCCTAGAAATAAAAGATTGTGTCAGAAAAATATGTATTAATGTGTGTATTAGTAATATGCTTAGTGCATTTAGAGCTTGAAAAGGGTTAAAACATTTATTCTATTTCATACTGCATAAATCTGTACAAACTTCAGATGCTTTCTGACCTTGTACTGTCAGTTATAATCTTTGCTTATATTTGGAAATTTACTGAGAATCAGATTATTTCTGCTTGCGTTAAGAAAATAATGAATAGAACAATACTACTTATATAAATGTTATGAAACTTAGACAAGAAGTTCCGCATGTGCTGTGAGAAAATACACAGCTGTAGAAGCTATAGATAATTAGGACAAAGCCTGCTTGAAAATATGAACTGCAATCAGCATTTGCTTGTATCTGAGTTAGAAAAGTACCTTGAAATGTAACACTATACAATAGAAGCCTGTAACAGGCTGGGGGCCCACCAAGGCCAGGTTGTTTTTCTCAAAAATTTCTCACAAATCTAGTCATGTCAGCAGAAAATCTGAGTAACATCTGCTGTAGAACAATACTGAAAGTTGTGTTTGATTACGTCAGCCATAGAAGGCCATGTCTTGTAAAACAGTATAAGAATAGCATGCTTCTTGTTAGCCTTCTTCTTCTTCTTTCGGCTTTTTCCCAGTTAGGGGTCACCACAGTGGATCACCTTATCCACACATTGATTGGCAGTGGAGTTTTACGGTGTTGAGTTGCCAGCCCGTCGCCCAACCTTCCACAGAAGGCACACACCTAGGGCCAATGTAGAGTGTCCAATCCACCTGCAGCATGTCTTTGGGATGTGGGAGGAAACCAGAGCACCTGGAGGAAACCCACGCGACCACAGGGAGGATGTGCAGACTCCGCACAGAAGGCACCCCAGCCGAGGATCGAACCGGAGAACCTCTTGCTGTGAGGCAGCAATGCTAACCACTGCACCACCGTGGCCGCCCAGCATGCTTCTTGTTAGTAGTTAGGCAAAATCCTGTATTTGCATGTTTTTGTCTCCTTGCAGCAAGCATTAAAAGTGCCTTAACTGAACCTTAAGTGTATTGGTCTTTGAATTTTTTTCCTTTTACAGATTGGTCCTTCGGACCAGAAACCCTCATTTCACCTCAGATCAGACAGGCCAGGTGGCTTGAAACCGTATGGGGAAGAAACCACATCGGTTCTTCTTATTTGAAAAGCCCTCCGACTGAATTGTCGTACAAAAGAGGCCAGCCACTTTCTGATCTGCAACTGAAAGACGGGTTTGCTCGAACCAGGTGATCAATCACGAAGGCTCAGGTAAGGTGAATCTGCCTTTTTTTTCTGTTTTAGATCAGGGACTAGATTTGTATTATTTTGTTAAGACTTAGTTTATATAAGTCAGGGACAAAAAGATTACTGTCTTGTCACAGATCAAGAAAACAGAGCAGGTAGACAGTCATTCTGAAGAGACTATAACAAAATCCGTGGTACCAAGTTAAAAATAAGGTGTTACATAACAATTAAAAGGGTAGAACAAAATGGGTAATAATTGTACAAAAAGATCCCAAAATCCGCCGTTAACCGAAGACGCGAAATATATTATATTAAGTACTATTATAAATACATAATATTAAGTACTATTCAAAATGGGTTAATAAGTATGAATTTGATGGTAAATTAGAAAAATCCTCACTTGTCAAACTTGTCAAACAGCTTAAAACTGATTCTAAAGGTCGGGTAAAAAAGCAACATCAATTAGGAATTCCTCAGGCACACAGGTGGATTGAGGAAGTAAACCGAAGGGAGCAAAAGAATAATAATTCAAAAGCAATGTTTTTAATTAAGGAGGATAGTACCTTAGTAATAGCATCGGCCCCTCCGCCTCCCTTACCAGAATATGAAGCAAGTGAACAAGTAAGTCCACCCCCGCGATATCCTGCTGTCACTGTAAAGAGAGACACTACAAAAGCAAAACCGTTTATTAGAGATCCCATCGAGACCAGGCCTCGAACACATGCAGGAAATACAAAAGGGGACATTAAGTTGTATGAAATGAGTAGGAATTCACGATCTGTGAGTGAAGAAGAAATGTGCCCACTTGTAGAAGTGCCTAATCCTCTGGCAGGACAAGAAGGCCAGGACCCAACTATTCCAGTGTATAGACCCTGGACTCCGGAAGACATCTGGAAATCCACAGAGGGAATTCCCCAACCAAAATTAATTTTAGAAAGTTTTTAGAAGATTTGCAAGGAATGAGGCTAAGTTATAATTTAAACAGAGAAGAGGTAGAAAAAGTAGTCAGACAAATTGTGGGACCAGATTGGCACATGATTAGTGGTGACTGGAATCTCAGTGACGCTGCGCTCAGGCCCCTCCCACATAGCAGCACAGAGCTAGACAACAGAGTGAAAGGTCTTACAGACCGAATCTCTGAGAAATGGAAGCCTAGGGCAAACTGGACTTGCATTAATCAAAGAATCCAGCAAGAAGGTGAAACTGTTGACAGATATTATGCCTGACTGTTACAATGCTTTAATAACCACTGCGGAATGCAGGTTCCTGAAGATCAGACACACGATTCCCCATTTGAGCAGCAGTTAAAGAATGCATTTTTGAAAGGCAGTATTGCACCCATAAGCAGCTTTATTACAAAGCACATGGTAGATCATGCTTGTACGAACAAGCAGATTACAGTCATTACTTAATATGCTAGGCATGCTGAAAGGCATTTTAATAGCAAAAATAAAAAGAAAGACCAAGTATTTTCTGTAGAAGATGGAGCAGAAGTTTATGTAGTACAGTCCTGGAAAAAGGGCAAGAGAAATGCCCAGGGAAACAAACAATCTGATCAATGATCAGAGGACTTTGAAGGGCGAAAGAAAGGGGTTAATGCTTTAAATGTGGTAAAAGGGGACACTTGGCAAGGGATTGCAAGAAAAACAAGAAGGCAACCACAGAAGACAAGGAGGGTGAGGACTGACTATATGATAGTCAGGAATCACTAGAAGGGGATAGCAGAGAAGGGACAAATGAGAATGTGACAGAGAGTAGAGAATGTGACAGAAGAAATAGAGGAAGTACAGAAAGTCACGGATAGTGAAGAAAATGAAATATTGGATTTAGCTTTATTGAGCTTAGAGCTCTGTTTAGCAGACACAAAACCAGAAGTTACACTCCTGGTAGAAGGGAGGGAAGTCAGATTATTGTGTGACTCAGGGGCATCACGGACCCTGATACATCCCTCCAAACTGCCAGAGAACTCAGAGTCACCTGATTACATATTAGTGAAAGCAGCTAATGGACAGCTGTATTGGCAGCCACTCTCCCATAATACTGCAATAATTGATCCTGTTTCAGGATTGACCCAGAAAAGCAAAATTGTTGTTTCTACAAAATGCCCAGTAAACCTCTTGGGCAGAGACCTTATGCAGCTATTTGGTATAGCAGTAGTTCCGACTATGCAGGATATGGAAGCACAGTGACAACTTGATACCTTCACAGTGCAACTGGAGGGTGAAATGTTTTATTGGTACAGCCAGGACTTGGTTATGACTGGTCCAGGGGCAGTGACCGAAGAGTTGATGAACGTAGCTATCAGCAAGTTCCCCTCCCTTGACATTGATAAGCAACATCTGTTGCACTGTACTCTGTATTATTGTAACACACACCAGGACCTGATAAGGAATATGAGCAAGAATTGTTTCGAAATCATGCAAACAGATTGATATTACGTAATCTATACTGGGACACAGAAGGCAACAGTGTAGCCAGCTGTTCATTGCCCCAGGAGTTCTTTGCACTTTATAAATCTAATGGATTACCACATGTTAGCTTAACTAAGGACAAAAATGTAAAATAGATAGACTTAGGAGAAAAAGTCACGAGATGGGAAAAACAGACAGAGTTAGAACTGTCAGAACAGGGAATACAAATGCAGAAGTTGAATTGGATAACTCAGACCCACCCAGCTCTACACTTGCAGTCTAGCAAGGACAGCTGATTAGCACTCCTATTGAAGGAGGAAGAGAATGCCTTACAGAATATACCAGAAACTATCTGGTCAACAGGAAAATCAGATGTAGGACTTATTCGTACAGCGGGACCAGTTACTATTATGCCAAAGTCAGCATTTAGACCACAAAAAAACAGTATCCCTTAAGGAAAGCTGCAGAGGTAGGAATCAAACCTATTATAGCAGCTTTACTTAAGGAAGGGGTGCTGGTGGAATCTCCTGATTCACTATGTAACACACCCTTATTTCCTGTTAAGAAAGCGAATGGAGAATGGCGTAAGGTCCAGGATTTACAAGCTGTAAATGATGCAGTAATACCATGGGCTCCCACGGTGCCTGACCCACACACCCTGTTGAATGATTTAAAACCTCAACAGAAATATTTTTTTGTGGTAGATATCAGCAATGCGTTCTTTTCGATACCGATACACCCTGACAGCCAGTATTGGTTTGCATTCACATTTCAGGGGAAAGGGTATACATACACGCGACTACCACAGGGGTATTGTGAAAGTCCAACAATATTCTCACAAGAAATGGCAAGCAACATGGCGGAATTTACCCCACCAAGAGGTAGTCATATTTTGCTTTATGTTGATGATATCCTGCTAGCAGCCCCCACCCAGCAAGATTGTAAAGAAGATATCATAGCACTATTACAATTTTTAGCCACTGAAGGACAAAGTAAACAAAAATTAACTGCAGCTTTGGAAAAAACAAGTTAAATACCTAGGATATGTAATATCCATGGAGGGTATGACATTAGATGAGGACAGAAAAGTAGATATTTTGCAAGCACCAAAACCCACTACCAAGAAGGAAATGATGTCCTTTCTGGGTACGACTAATTTTTGTCGGAGCTGGATTCCAAACAATGCCTTGGAATCTGCACCGCTGACTAACCTGATTTATAAGAAGCCTATGGCAGCACAGGATTTGTTACAATGGACACCAGAAGCAGAATTTGCTTTCTGCAAACTGAAACAGTTAATAGCATCCTCATTAGTTTTGGGATTACCAAACTATCATAAACGCTTTTTCCAAACTGTAGATTGTAAGCAAGGTTATATGACATCAGTGTTAACACAACAGCATGGGGATAAGCAATGCCCTATTGCTTATTCATCACAACTGGACCCAGTGGCACGGTCTTTACCTCACTGTGTACAAGCAGTAGTTGCAGCTTCAATGGCAGTACAGGCTTTGGCCTCAGTAGTTTTGTTCCACCCTCTCACATTTGCCTCATGCAGTCAAGATTATTTTACTGCAAGAGAAGGTAGCATATCTTTGCCCTGCTAGGCATCTTTCCTGTATGACTATATTGTTGAGCCAACCTCATATGACAATTGAACGATGTATGACTTTGAACCCTTCTACCTGGCTCCAAACCCCTGCAGATGGCACACCACACAGCTGCCTGCAGGTGATTGAGCAAAAGAGACTGCCTAGAAAAGATCTTACGGAAATGATTACTGCTAGCCCACGTAAAAGACTGGAAAATCAGAGTCTCTGGGATTCTATTTTCTTACTCCTTGCTGAAATTTGAACAGAGTTTTCTACCAGTACCCGTATGTTTTGGAACTTAAATGGATGATGGATGTGTTAGTAGAGTTCTCCTTATTGTATAATTTCTGTAGAGGGCTGCATGTTGTTATGATTGATCAATTGAAAGCATTGGCACTTTGTATATACTTTGTTTATGGTAGTAGTTTGAATAGTTAGTCTTCCTGCTTACTGTTTGTTTTGCTCTAAATATTACAATGCTCATGTGATCTCTGTTATTTCATACCTGCTGATGTTTGTTATTAGTGATTGTGACATATAAAATTGAAATAAAGAATATTTGAAAAAAAAAAAAAGAAAAGATCTTACGGATGTCCCCTTGGATGATGCCGAGGTGACATACTACTTGTATGGCTCATGCAAAAGGGGTCCTGCAGGACAGAACCTAGTAGGATATGCAGTAGTTTCTGATACTGACATAGAAGTAAAATCTTTACCACACAATTTATCTGCACAGGCAGCAGAATTGATTGCCTTGACACGGGCATGTACGTTAGCAAAGGGTAAATGTGTGAACATTTTTACTGACAGCCAGTACGCTTTTTCTACTGTACATGTCTTTGCGCAACAATGGAAAAATCGAGGAATGATAGCATCTACTGGCAAACCAATTAATCATGCACAGTTTATTTTAGATCTTTTAGAATCTATTCATTTACCTCAGAAAGTAGCTATTTGTAAATGCACAGCTCATACCACGCAACAGGACAGGATTTCAAAAGGTAATGCGAGAGCTGATACAGCTGCAAAGCACACTTACTACACAAGCTGAAAAACAAAGATGGGTGAAATTCTGCTCGATGGAAAATCCCAGGATGCAAAAAACTCCCTTACTAGCCTCAGTAAGAAACTGAGATGCCTCATAAAATCCTCCAAAGCTGGTTACGAAAATAAAATTGCCAAAGATTCCAAAGACAACCACAAAGCATTCTATAACTATGTCAAGAATCTAAATGGCAATGCTCAGATCTGCTCTGAGCTAAAACAGAATGGCATTAAATATACTGATCCAAAGGATATTGCCAATATCCTGGCAGATCGATTCAGTGCCAACTTCACCCCCCTCTCACCCCCTAAATGGCCCATCTCAATACCGGAAGATTGCCAAATTCCAGTAATAACGCCACACAGGTACAAAACACTCTCTAAAGCCAAGAATACAGCATCCATGGGACCAGATGACATCCCGGGCTGTGTACTACATGAACTACAATATGAACTGGCACCACACCTAAGTATCATGTTTAATCATAGCCTCACCTCAGGTTTCGTGCCCACTGAGTGGCGCAGAGCTACAGTTATCGCAATCCACAAGGGGGGATCCACCTTGGATCCCAGAAACTACCGTCCCATCAGTCTGACAAGCCTTATCTGCAAGGCCATGGAGCGTATTATCATGGAACTTATAAACAAAGACATTGGCATCCTTCAAACACTGGACCCCACCCAGTTTGGGTTTGTGAAGGGCCGATCTTGTCTCCTGAACCTGATTGACTTCTTTGAATCAGTCTCCAGAGCCATGGACAAGGGTAAGGTGGTCCACACAGCCTATCTAGACCTTGCCAAGGCCTTTGATACCATCCCCCACTCTGGAATCATAGATAAACTTACTAAGTTGGGCATTAATCCCTATGTCACCCAATGGGTTGCTAAATGGCTTACTGATAGAACCCACACTGTAAAAGTAGCCGACTCCAAATCCAGCTCCAGACAAGTGACAAGTGGAGTACCTCAGGGTTCAGTCCTGGGGCCGCTCTTGTTTGGCATCTACTTCTCTGAAGTACAGGTCAACACTAAGGGACTCTGGCTAACAAAGTTTGCAGATGACTGCAAACTGGGAGTCATTATTGAATCCCCAAATGATGTGGATAGTCTACAAAAGGGCCTTACAGAAACAGATGCTTGGTGCCAGAGCCATGGGCTCAAGCTCAATGCCAAGAAATGTATTGTTATCCCCTTTGGGAAAAAACATGTATCCATGAATTACCATATAGGTGGCAGTACACTAAACACAGAAAGTGTGATAAGAGACTTAGGGACACAGGTGGACAGTGGTCTCACCTTCGATAACCACATCGCCACAACAGTCAGGAAATCCTTCTATGTGGCACACCTCATCACGAAGGGCTTTTCATCCAGAAAAAAGGAGGTCATTGTCCCACTGTACTCATCCCTCATTAGACCCATTATAGAATACAACGCCCCATTTGGTATGTACCTCTCAAGACATCTGCAACAACTGGAAAGGCCTCAGAAATACCTCACTAAAAGAATCACAGGCCTAAAGCAGATGCCCTACACTGACCGCCTTAAAAAACTCCAGCTATACTCTGTCACATATCGTCTACTCAGAGGCGATCTCTGCTTAACATACAAGGCCATGTCAAACCCAGAGCTGTTGGACATGCTACACTTAAAGAAATCCCAATCCCTCAGAGCTACATGCTCCAGAGATCTAAACCTCGTCATCACAATAAACAAAACATGCTGGAGGGATAGGTTCCTGACAGAGAGACTCCCCAGACTCTGGAATAGATTGCCCATACATGTCAAGCAGAGTGCCTCTTTGGACCTCTTCAAGAGGAACCTTGACGATTGGATGGGAGAAAGGAAATTCACCCCAGGGATCACGTCAGTCGCCCTGCTAGACAGGGGTCCAGGAAAGTAAATAATGTGGGAAGAAATAGACAGGGAATTGTTATGGCTAAGCTTGTATAGGCCCTAGGGCTGATAGCCTAGTACCAACCTATGAACCTATGAACCTATGAACCTATGAGCAATTCTCGAAAAGGGAAACTGATATTGCCATCTAATTTATTTAGATATGCAGCTTTGTTGAGCCATGGGCAGTGCCATGCCTCAACAGGGGGGATGGTACAGCTGGTGAACCAAGTGTTCACGACATATGGATTCTTAAATTACTCTAAAAAATTCTGCTCGATGTAACATGTTTCTAATAAACATCATGCACAAGGGGCGTTAAAGCCCAAGCAAGGGAGTTTTCCTACACCACCATATCCGTTTCATACTATCTGTATGGATTTCATAGAGTTGAATAAATGTAAAAATAAGAAGTATTGTCTTGTCATTGTAGATATGTTTTCCAGATGGGTGGAAACCTTTCCAACTTAAAATCTAGATGCTGCATCTTTGGCAAAACTACTTGTTAAAGAAATCATCCCTAGATTCAGCATTCTGGAAAGGATCTACAGTGACAATGGCACACACTTCATAAACCAGACCATACAACAGTTAAGTAAACATTTTGGTATTTCTTTAAAAAATCATTGTGCGTATCACCCACAATCTGCAGGACTAGTAGAGAGGCATAATGAGATTTTAAACAGTAAGCTAAGGAAGTTAATAGTAGAAACACAGAGAAATTGGGTGTACTGTCTGCCCCTGGCACTGTTGAGCATGAGAACTGTTCCAAATGCAAAAGGATAGATTCCTTTTGAAAAATTATTTGGAAGGGCGTATTATATACCTCAGTGGAAATCTCTCATGCCTGCAGACCAGGAAGCTGACAATACACTAGTTGAGTATATGCGAAACTTGTTAAATTCTAAACATCTGTTGCAGTCAAATTCTGTTTTCGATAAAGAACAAATCAGACCATCAGAGGTGGCAGTGCCCCCCTGGTACCTGGATCTGGATGAAGACAGTAAAGAAAAAGAACTGAGCATCACCAAAGTGGGAAGGCCCATATCAAGTGCTTCTGTCGACACCCACTGCAGTCAAGATTGCAGAGTGTGCCTCCTGGATCCACCTGATGCACTGAAAACTCATCAAAAACTTTGAACTGGACAAAAATCTTGTTACATGCCAAGAGTAAAAATGATAGAGTCCAGAAGAAACAGGAATGCAGAACAACCCTTTCCTCAGAAGTATTGCATAATCATCCTAACTGTACTAGTGACAATAATCTTTTTGTTGTGGCATTTCCTCTTCCAAGCCACACAGATTGAACTGAATAAACGTGAAGCGTTACTCATAGGCTGGCATCCAAACTTTAACACTTACCAGGCAATTAAATATGTGTATGCTGAGATTTTCAATGTTTTGAATTGCTGAATTTGCACAGCTTTGCCGACAGCATACGGGGGGATTATTAATGACTACAGTCCCCTAGGGGTCAGTGAGACCTGGGAAAACTTGATTTATGATACTTCAACCATTACATCACAAGATAAAATAGCACTGCACTTGTCTGTTCCACAAAAGGGAACTGTGTGTTTTTATAAAAATTATACTGTTCAGGTGGGTTGGAGCAATTGCAATGTGACTGTTCCTTATAAATGTTACATTAAAGGTAACAATGCAGATTTTTATTGTAATACAAACTATGATTCATTTATTGGATTGATGCACAAAGCAATTGATGAAGTAAAACATAATTCTGTTCTTTATAAGCAACTGTCTATAATTGATAGAAAAATGTTTCATGCAGGGCGAGTGTATATTCATAGCAAGGTTACTACCAAAGTAAAGGATTGTTATTTTGTGTGTGGCAGAAAGGCATACAAATGGTTACCTGAGAATTGGTCTGGCAGTTGTTTTTTGGGTTACCTGGTTCCGGCCATATGACACACTGCAGTTTTGCCTCGAGGAAAGATTTGAAATGTCCAAGAGGTCATCAAGAACCCTGTAAATCCAGTGGGACAAATCGATGCACGTTGGAAAGACCATCATTCAATAGACAAGGGACTAACACACATGGACTTGAGCGATAGCGTTATATCATGGGCAGGCATATTACCAACATATGGAGCAGTGAAATCGATCTGGGAGCTGAGAAAACTGTCGAAACTTCTCGAAGTAATGAGCAACGCAACTTTTTCCACTCTCGAATTGGTGACGGATGAACTGAATGCTATGAGAACTGTAGTGCTTCAAAACCGCATGGCTCTCAACTTCACCCTAGCGGCAAGAGGTGGTACTTGTGCTTTAATCCAAGAAGAGTGCTGTTCATATATTCCTGACCATAAACACGAGATAGACAATCATCTTGAGGTAATTCAGCAAGTGTCGGCCATGACCCAAACCCACTGATGGACTTTTTCCAGAAATGGTTTGGGGGGGTGGGGTACCATCCTAATGAACATCCTGATTGCCATTTGTGTAATAATGCTCCTATTGGGAGTATGTGTTTGCTGTGGTATTCCCTGCATGAAAAGACTGATAAAAGACTTTATAGACATGTCAGTGTCTGAAACTTTATATCAAAGTACTGAGTTTGAAGAACTGTTAAAAGATTGAAAATGCTTTCATAAGTTTAAACTGAATGACTCTCTTAACTGCAAATCCTGAGTGGGAAGAGGTTAGGAGAAGAAAACAAACCATTTATGCTTATTTTGAAAGTAGAATAAAAGTATTAATAAGGGGGAAATGTCAGAAAATATGTATTAATATGTGTATTAGTAATATGCTTAGTGCATTTAGAGCTTGAAAAGGGTTAACACATTGATTATATTTCATACTGCATAAATCTGTACAAACTGCAGATGCTTTCTGACCTTGTATTGTCAGCTAAAATCTTTGCTTATGTTTGGAAATTTACTGAAAAGCAGATGATTTCTGCTTGCGTTAGGAAAATAATGAATATAACAATACTACTTGTATAAATGTTATGAAACTTAGACAAGAAGTTCCGCTTGTGCTGTGAGAAAATACACAGCTGTAGAAGCTATAGATAATTAGGACAAAGCCTGCTTGAAAATATGAACTGCAATCAGCATTTGCTTGTATCTGAGTTAGAAAAGTACCTTGAAATGTAATACTATACAATAGAAGCCTGTAACAGGCTGGGGGCCCATCAAGGCCAGGTTGTTTTCTCAAAAGTTTCTCACAAATCTAGTCATGTCAGCAGAAAATCTGAGTAACATCTGCTGTAGAACAATACTGAAAGTTGTGTTTCATTACGTCAGCCATAGAAGGCCATGACTTGTAAAACAGTATAACAATAGCATGCTTCTTGTTAGTAGTTAGGCAAAATCCTGTATTTGCATGTTTTTGTCTCCTTGCAGCAAGTATTAAAAGTGCCTTAACTCAACCTTACGTGTATTGGTCTTTTAAGTTTTTTCCTTTGACAGATTGATATTCTGTACTGGTACTGTTTGCTCTGGTATTGTATGGCATTGTTAGTGTTGCAGTTGCTCTGAATAATAAGGTATTACTCATCACTGTGACCTACACTGTGCTACATAATAAAACTGTCTAGGAAATCCTGTATAAGTGTAGTAATTACAAGTTCAGATTGTAAAACCACAGGAGACTTATAGAGAGATATCAAAGAGATACACAGCAATATCTATATAGCACACTCAATTGTGATGGAGACTGTTTTATTTTTAGCAGAGACAGCCATGGTTCGAATCCTGCGAATGGTAGTAAGTGATATGCAGAATCATAACTCACAAATATATAGAATTGTCCAGAATGTCCAGTAAATTGGCCCATATCTGCCGGCTGCTACCCTGTCCCCCTGGCATGTCAGTGTGCTAATCTCTGACATGTAGGCAACATTTTATGTCGTATAACTTTCAGGCCTGTACATATTTGGAAAATGTCAATGAAAACAAACCTGTCATTGTACAAATCACCAAAGGTTTAAGAGGGCAATAGTCAAAATATGTCCCGGTTCACCTGCATGTTGTCAAGACATGCCCAGAGTGTGTGCAATAAGAGATGGGCAGGTATGTGTATAACATCAACCTGGAATCTGGGAATATCTGTAGAAAGAGTAGTGTTAACATACAATACCTCCACAGGTACACCACGTAAGAGGTGTATACTGCAGGTAAAACTCATTTCATGTATATAACTGTATACATCCATACAACTGTCCAAAGTAAGGCCAGAGGATAGTGTACTAAAACCTGTAAGGTACAGATCACAGCTCTGACTAGGAAGGAAAGGAGAATGACAGGACTAAAACAGTTGTTAATTGACATCTTTACCCCCCCCCCGCCACATCTGCAGCAATAAAGTAAATACACAACTCAATTGGTATGTGCTCCATTAAATCTATTGTTGGAACATATGTCCTATTGTTTGATAAATACTTAAATTTGTTCCCATGCATGTGCCATGTTGAAATACACCCACATTGGTGGCATGCTGCCATCAATGTACCTGCATGCTGTTGTAAAGGCCACTGTGGTTCCATGGATCTAGCACTTTTGATCAAAAGATCAAAAGCCTGAATCCATTACCACCGAACACACTAACGAAAGCGCTTTCATCAAAAAAGTGTTTTTGTTAAAGTATGTAACAAAAAAAAAAAAAAAGACAAAATCTACTTGAATGCAGTGGTGCAAGCACCCCTGTACACCCCATGCCACTTTAATATTCTCACTCAGAGGTCACACTACATTGGGGAAAAGGGAATTTTCCCTTAACACACTGTAGCATGACTGGAACAACAAACATACTTACGCGAAACTGCTGCTTCGGTGAACATCACTTTTGCGCAAGTATGCTCACCAATTTGGGATTCGGTGAAAGATGCAGTCGAGCATCTGTGCATATCCCGGTTCCATATATGCATGTGACCTGTTTGCTATGCAACTGTTCTATATCTGGTCTTTCAAGTTAATGGGAATATGTATACATGCTGTTATACCTAATCCTGGAATGTGTTGACTATTTCTTACCCACATATGTTGTAAATTTGAACACCATAGCCTGTTTGGGTAGGCCAGTCCCAGCAGACCCACCTGTCCCACTTCAGCTGGCCGTGGCACTATGCACCAGCATGTCTGGGGTCCACTCCGGGACCTCCTCATCTGCTGGTCCTCCACCACCTTTAAGTGGAACTGCCTCAGGGGATGGGGCTCACCCCCACCTGGGAGTGGGCGTGGACAAGACACTGTCACCCATCGCCAGGTCCAGGCTGTGGTGAATAGAGTAGTAATGCCGGGAGTTTGGAGATCTGCTATGCCAGCTTGATGGCCACGTGTCACAACTAGAGGGTCAGCCTGGCCCTCCTACTCAGCCCCCACCACAGCCACCTTTGGGGCTGTGAAGGTGCAGTGGTGACTGCACATGGGTGGGGTCCTCAGTCCCACTGTATCTGCTATGGGGCTCATGGGCTTCCGATTTCCAAACACCCCTCCCCATCAAGGTGTTTACCCCCCACATGTCATATACCACCCCTGTATGCTGTCTTGTCTCTTTTGTCTGTTATCCTACCCAACCTACCTGCCCAAATATACCTACTATCCCTCCTCAACATCCCACTCTCACCAGAACAAAAAATATCTCGCCCCATACATAGCTGTCCATTTCGCACACATGTCCACTGGATACATGTAATCTGGTCTAATTGGCTTCATAACATATTATTGTTGTCCTCACTCCTCTCTCAGGGGTTTGAGTGTCCAAATCTATCTCCAAATTCAGTGTATATGCACAGCTGTTGCTGTAAATGAAATGGGCAGCTATGGAACTTCCCTAAACCGTCCTGAACATCCCTAGCTATTTTCCCTACTGTCTTTCTGTCTTTGCGACCCTTTTTCACCACTATCCTATCAACCCTTTTTCATTTCTTTTAAAGAAATTAGCATGGGGGTAAGTGGAAGTAAGCACTTTTAAGCAGCAGTAAGTGGGTTTAAGCCTGTTTGCGCAGAGGTAAGCAATGCCTACACAGGTTAAGCAATTGAGAAGCTACATCAGTATAAGAAACTGTAACCAGATGTTAGCAGTGCTTACCTACATGCAAACCCTCTTACAACTGCCTAAAAGTGCCTTAATCACTGCCTATATATATATATATATATATATATATATATATATATATATATATATATATATATATATATATATATATATATATATATATATATATATGTGTGTGTGTGTGTGTGTGTGTATATATATATATATATATATATATATATATATATATATATATATATATATTACCCATATTATATACAGATATATATCTATAGATATAAAAGAGAACATAAATACATATATGATCAAAGTCACCATTAATGGGGCTGAGGGGGTCCAAGCTAAATACGTTTTGTAAGTATTGATATCACCCCTCCCCACAGCAAAACACATCTACCCTGCAATACAATACCAACTGTTGCAAGTTCCATACCCAGGATCTGACACAGCATGGGCACAAGACATTAACATTAATCCATCCCACCTGTATGATGTCAGGATGGTATCAATAACATATCATGCAGTACTCTTTGACCATAGGGAATGTAGAATCTGGAAGCAATAAACATTCCAAAGATATATACACACACACACACGCATATATGCAGACACACACACACACACACACACACATATATATATATATATATATATATATATATATATATATATATATATATACACACACACACACACACACACACACACACACACACACACACACACACACACACACACACCCTGGACGGTGTGTGTGGTTTGCAATGTGGAAGCCCCATGAGCCCCCATATGGAAACAATGGGAACAAGGCCCCCAGCCATTGCCAGTCACAACAGCAGCTTTAAGGCCCTGAAGGTGCCTGGGCTGGAGGCTGAGCAGGAGGAGCATGTGGACCTTGTGATTGTGTACTGATGGCCTCAAGGTGATGTAGCACATCCCCAAGTCTCTGTGAAGCTCCCTATGCAACAGACTCTGGACCTGACCTCGGGTGACAGGATCATGTCTGTGTGTTCTCCAGGTGGGGGAACACCATCCCCTGAGGTGGTTCCACATGAAGGTAGTGCAGGACTAGTAGATGAGGAGGCCCCAGAGTGGGTCCCACATGTGATGTGGCCTGGTAACATGACCAGATGAGGTGGAGAGGTGGTCCTGCTGGCAACTGTTCCCTAAACATGCTATTGTGTCACTATTATAGAACATATGTGGGTAGTAATAGTCCACACAATCCCAGATCATGTCCAACATCATGCATAGATATCCGCCATAACACATAATGACAGATGTGCAGCAATCACATAGCAAACAGACCACATGAATATATGGAACCATAGTGGCCCTTACAAAGGCATGCAGGTAACATTGTCTGTAACAGGCCAGCAATGATAGTGTCCCCACAGGGAACATGGCTACAAACACATAGCACAAAGCATGGTGTAATACGATAAATGTCCCAATGGTTGGTAAGCTGTAGCCACACCTACTGAGCTGTGTGAACAGTTTGTTGTCGCAGATATGGTGGGGGGGAGACAGAGATGTGTATTAAGAACTATGGTAACCTTGTCGTATGAGTTGCTCATACCAGTTTCCATTTTTATGTCTATCAGGCAAGATGTCACATGGGAGGTTACCCCTGTATTCAGAGGACGAAAATTAAGTCATCAACCACCTGGTACAGCACATACCAGGTGGTGTTTGGAAGGACAGCCCATGAACAGCCGGAGCGGACCACCCTGTGGAGCAATCTAGTCCACAAGGTCAATGATGTCAGCCTGCATAACTGCAGTTATGAGCATTACAATGACCTGCTTCACAATGCCGGCCGGCGTGCTGCTGCAGTCCGGGGGGATAACCTCGCAACAGGGGGGGGTCATGCCACCCACCCCCCCAACACATGTTGAGGAGCTCCTCACCAGCCTCGTGGCACCTACCCACCTGCACATGCAGCAACTGGTGAAGACCATAGTGGAGGTGGGCGGAGGACACATCAGTAGACCACTGTTGCATTTCCATCCACATCTGTACAGGTAGATCATGCAAATGTGAAATGACATATATATATATATATATAGTCTGTTGCTGCTTAGTAGTAATAAACAGATGTGCATAAGCTGTAGTATTGTGGACTTATACTGTTGATGTACTATAATACTGCACGCACCATGTGCCAATGCCACAGCTGTGGCTACTGACACCACATCTCTCACACTCTTATGTAGGTCCCTCTGGTATACCACTAAGGCAGCGGCCTGTAGCTGGTGAGTATGGTTTATGTTCATGCTTGCCTATACATCAGTCATGTTATGGCTATGGTATATTCCATGAACTCATCTAACACACCTACCCATAATGCATAAGTTCATAGGTTCATAGGCATATACTAGGCTATCTGCTCTATGGCATTTATAAGCTTAGCCAGAGTGTGCGTGGCTTTCACCACCCCTTAGGTTGAAGAATACTATACCCATTAGTTAGCTGTGCCTCTGTCTAGTAGTAACACAGAGATGATCCCTGGGGTAAACCTACGATCTCCCATCCACTGGTCAAGATTCCTCTTGAATAGAGCCAGTGAGGAGCTCTGCCTCACATGGACCAGGATTTTGTTCCACAGCATACAGAGTCTCTGGGTAATGCATCTGTCCCTCCAGCACATCCTATTTATATCCATGTTGAGGTTTAAGTCTCTTGCTCTCGTGGCTCTGGTGGATTTGGATTTTTTGAGGTGGAGCATGTCCATTAATTCTGGGTTGGACATGGCCTTGTATGTCAGGCACAGATCACCTCTGAGCAGACGGTATGCAACTGAATAGAGCTGGAGTTTCTTCAGTCGGGCAGCATATGGCATGTTTTTGAGCCCCTTTATCCTTTTGGTGAGGAACTTTTGGGGTCTTTCCAATTGCTGCAGGTGTCGGGTAAGATACATTCCGAATGGGGCGTTGTACTCAATCATTGGTCGAATAAGTGAAGAGTACAGGGGAACAATGACCTCCCTTGATCTGGATGTGAATCCCTTCATGATCAGGTGGGCAATGTAGAAGGTCCTCCTAACCACTTTGGCAATGTGAGTGTCGAAAGAGAGGTTACCGTCTACTTGGGTCCCTAGGTCTCTGATAACCTCTTCTGTGCTTAATGGATTGCCACCTATGTGGTAATTAGGGGTTACCTTGTTTTTCCCAAAGGGTATGACTATACATTTTTTGGTGTTTAGCTTTAAGCCATGGCTCTGGCACCAGTTATCCATTTCTATGAGACCTCTCTGGAGGATATCTGTGTCTGATGGATTCTCAACTATGGCTCCCAGTTTGCAGTCATCTGCAAACTTTGTCAGCCACAATCCTCCTATGTTTGCCTGTACTTCTGAAAAATAGATGCCGAACAAGAGGGGGCCCAGGACTGAGCCCTGTGGGACACCGCTTGGGACCGGCTTGGAGTCTGACATGGCACCAGCAACTCTAACCCTGTGGGTTCTGTCCTTGAGCCAGTTTGCAACCCATCTTGTGACATATGGGTTTACATTTAAGCTGGTGAGCTTTTCTATGATACCCGAGTGGGGTATTGTGTCGAAAGCTTTAGCAAGGTCAAGGTAGGCTGTGTGAACTGCCTTACCCTCATCAATGGCCTTGGAGACTGTCTCAAAAAAGTTGACCAAGTTCAAGAGGCATGATCTGCCCTTTACAAAGCTGAATTGGGTAGGATCCAACATCTGTAGGTCCCCAATGTCTTTATTTATGAGTTCCATTATGATCCTCTCCATAGTTTTGCAGACCAGGCTTGTTAAGCTTATGGGGCGGTAATTACCAGGGTCCGTAGAGGCACCGCCTTTGTGGAGTGGGACCACAGCTGCTGTACGCCACTCTTTGGGTACGTATTCTGTGGTAAGGCTGAGGTTAAACAGCAGCCTTATGTGCGGGTTTAGTTCCTCATTGAGTTTGTGTAGCACACAGCCAGGGACACCATCTGGTCCCATCGATGCTGTGTTTTTAGCTTTAGAGAGAGCAGCTCTCACCTGGGCATCTGAGATGTTTGGGAGGCTACACTCTGCTGGTATAGATATTTCTCCTTTTGGGGGGGATGGAGGGGAGAAATTTGCACTGAACCTGTCTGCCAGTATGTTGGCAATGTCTGTGGGTTCAGTGATTTTTGTATCATTTTGGACTAGTTCTGAGCATATCTGGGAGTTTCCACCCAGGTTTCTGACATAGCTAAAGAAGGCCTTGTGATTGTCTTTTGAGTCCTTGGCGATTTTTCTCTCAAAGTTGGCCTTGGATGATTTTATGACTGATCGTAGTTTTTTACTAGTATTGATCAGGGATGTCTTCCCTTTTGGGGTTTTTGCTCTTTCCTGTAGTAGCTTTCTCTTGTTGTAAAGTTTGTTTATGGCTGGGGTCCACCAGACTGGGTGCTTGCCTTTGGTGGAAAGGGTCTTGATTTTATTTGGGATTGCTTGTTCCATGCAATCCTGGAGGTGCTCTTAGAAGGCTTATGTAAGGGATTCAGTAGCGTGGGTTGTGGTTTCCACTGGCTCGGGGGCCTTGAAGGATACCACACTAGTCTTAAGAAGTGTGAAGTTGGCTTTTGAGAAGTTCTTCATTGTTGTCTTTTTTGTTGGGAGTGGGGGAGGGATGTGGATCTCCAGTGAGATTAGTTTATGGTCCGATCTTACCAGTGAGGGATATACTTCTGGTGTGGACTATTTTGTCCCTGTTTGTGATGATCAGGTCTAGTATATTTTCCCCTCTTGTGGGAATGGTGACTAGTTGTTCCATAGCATTAGAGTTAATGAACTCTAGGAACCTTTGGGCTAGGGTATTGGGGCTTGAGTAATGTTCCCAGTCTATGTTTGGGTAGTTGAAGTCACCCAGTATGATGGTGTTTGAAGAGACATTTATACTCTCCAGTGTCTTCATGAAGGCTGTGTGGGATTCCTGAGTTTGAGAGGGTGGTCTGTAACATGCTACAAACTGTAGGGCAGTTTTGCCTATGGTTAATTGCACCTGGATGGTCTCTGATGCTTCATGCGTTGTCACCAACCTGGAGGTGTGGGTATCCTTGATGAATATGGATACACCCCCTCCTTCTGTGGTACGGTCCGGGTTTTGGGGCCTGAATGAATGATATGAGGTAAAACCTGATAGTGCTGGGGTGCTCTCAGGAGCCTTGAACCAGGTTTCAGTCACAGCACAGACATCAATGTTCTCCATACTGAGGAGGGCTTCGAGGGCGTGCATCTTGAGATTTAGACTTCTGGCGTTGAGCAGCATTACCCTTAGTTTTTTCCATTTTTGTTTTCTAGGGTGGTAGGTTTAGAATTTGAGCCTTGCCTAAAAAAGGCACTATGGGGGTGGCAAGAGCCTTGGCCAATATCCGGAAACCTAGGAGTGACAGGTGCAAGCCATCCCTTGCGAAGCAGCATGGCTTGTCAAGCATGTCATCCCAGGCAAACAGACATTGGATCCCCTTAGAATGACACCAGAAATTAAGCCAATTATTAACACTGATCATTTTGTCTCTGTATTGTGGCATCATTCTTGGTGAGGGTAGGATACTGCTCAGGGTCAGGGTCATACCAGCCTGGGCTACATAATCTGAGAGCTCCTCTATGTCTCTTTTCATGTAGTCCAGGGAGGTACGTCTCAGGTCGTTCACACCGGCATGGACAATGACTGAGTCATACTTGTACTTGCTGTGGAGTACCTGAGTGCTTGTGTTATGTGGCAGATTCTAGCGCCCGACAGGCAGCTTACTGTGACCCTCCCCTTGCTCAGTCTGGTGAGTGGGACATCAGTGTGTCTGACTATGGAGTCACCTATGACAAGTGTGTCTGGCATTGTGTTTGGCCTTAAGGGCTGTGAGTGATTTGCACACTGACTTTGTGATCTATGTGTTACTTGTGTTTTGTCATGAGGTGGCAGTTGCTTGGGTGTCTGCTTTGGAGGCCTCTGCTGTTTAGGTAGATTTTTGATCAGTGCCTCCGAGTATGTCTTTATGTGTTTATGTGTTTGATTTGTAGTTGTGATAGTTCTATGTGGGACTGGGTATGTGGTGTGTTTGGTTACCTTCTCCTCCTGTCTGGTCTTGCCAGTCTTGAGTTGAGAGAGCTCAGCCTCCAGTTTGGCTATATAGTTGCATCTCTCGCATGTATTTGTGTTTTGTGGGAGGAGGAGAGGGTTGTCTGTGTACATGAGGCAATTGTAACATTGCCTCAATATTCCCAGATTCACTAGCTGGGCAGGAGAGGACGTAAGCAACTGACCCTTCAACATGCTAGAAGAAGTGAAAAGTTTGAGGTGTAACTGAGTCAGAGAGGACTTATAGGGAAGTGAGTACTCAAGGGGGTTTTAAGCTAGTGAAGTACTTTGTATAATATAGAAGTGCTTTACCTGACAAAAAAAATGCTTTAGGAACAAGTGCTGAGCTTTTCAGATAAAGGATAGACTGTTTAGATTACAAGTAGAGGAGTTCTAAGGGAAAAAATGAAGAGCAGACTTTACAGAGCCAGAAATAGTTTTACCTTGTTTAACCGGCGCTGCCCGATGGTGCTCTAGTGGCAACTCCGCGCTAAAGTGTGCTAAAGCGTGCTTTATAGCAGGGGGCTGGAAAAAGCTAGGAATTGACCCAAAATGGCCAATAGACTACAAGTTTCTGGCTGGAACCACTCCCTTAAGGACAAATAGGCTGCTCAGTGCTCCCCACTCCCACTGGTGAGCAAAGAAACTTCTCTTCGACCAAATAAGGAATCGAATAGCACAGGAACCAAGACAAAGCCCAGGGATCAGCAAACTCTGATGACTGGACTAAACTAGTTTAGCAAGGCAGGAAAATAAGATACATTTTTTGTTTTTTTTTTGTTTTTTTTCACAGAGACAGGCAGAAACAATAAATGCTTTGAATTTCGATTAAATGCTATGAAAAAGCTAGCACACTTGAGTGTGGTAGTCTACAGTTAAAGTTTAAGCAAACAAACTTAGAAGTGCAAAACAGTACTTATGGCTCAGAAAAAACACTTAAAATAGATAGCAGAGCTTTTAAACAGGCAAAAACAGTAGTCGAAATGCACAATAAGTCGAAAAAACACAGAAAAAAATACTTAGATCTGGACAAGTCACTCTTTTAGCTCTCTGCTGCTTGTGGAACTCTGCTGGACACCACGAGAAGTTGTGCTGAGTTCAATGCAAGCTCAAAAAGCCTGCCAAAGCGTGCTTTATAGCAGGGGGCTGGAAAAAGCTAGGAATTGACCCAAAATGGCCAATAGACTACAAGTTTCTGGCTGGAACCACTCCCTTAAGGACAAATAGGATGCTCAGTGCTCCCCACTCCCACTGGTGAGCAAAGAAACTTCCCTTCGACCAAATAAGGAATAGAATAGCACAGGAACCAAGACAAAGCCCAGGGATCAGCAAACTCTGATGACTGGACTAAACTAGTTTAGCAAGGCAGGAAAATAAGATGCCATACATGTTCACGTATTGTTGCTGTTAACTGCAGTGCATCACAGTGGTCACCATGATGGTGTATCTTAAGGGTATGTCAGACACCTCCAATATAACTAACATCGTGTCATTGCAAAATGTGTCCACAGGGATGAACATAATGGTGGGACAAATGGCCTACAGTAGGGACATGTGTGAAACATCAGCCTTATACAGTGCTACAACAATGTATATACCAGTGTTATAATGGCAACTCTTACAGATCTGTGCTACGGCATATCATAATACAGTGGTCCACAAGCCTTAAAACCTGCAATGTGTTCCCAACATGAACAATGAATGTATAATATGGAATCATATGTTAGGGAAGCAAATATAGGAAATACATACCTTCAGAAACACTGGAAGCATATGTGTGCACACACTCCAGAAAAAATATTGTGGAAGCAGCTGTTGAGGTACTGACTGCATGCATTTGTCATGGATATGCACCTTTCAGTAAGTACACATCCCCAATGTCACACCATGTATTGGTCTGCTGTCCAAGACATTTAGCCATCAAATGTGCACACTTACCTGCAACAGAGGCAGGTGTGGCATGCACACATCTTACATGATATGGTGTGGGCCCCATACACAATAGGTAGCACGCATGAGCTGGACATGTAGCCATACTTCACCATTGCATATGCCATGGTAAACTGTGCAGACAGTCATTTATGTGGCAATGATGTATGGGACAGGAATGATGTAGGAAATAAACAGATGGCCATCCAAGACAAATGATGTCACATGTAGCAAACTGGTCATGTGGGCTGCCCAGTAACATGCCACAACACTGAGGGGGGGGGGGTTGCAAGAATGTCTAGCAAGTACTGGCTGTACATGTCCCATGTCAGCAATTGTCTGGACTCTGCAAGCGTGTAGCCTATGGGTTAGGGTAGTCAGATCTGACAGTTGTACCACAGGAAACATCAGCCAAGACTCTACAAGTAGTGTATGCATAACAGAAGAGTATCCCAAAAGTCAGACATAGTCTGACATACCATCATATACACATTAACAAACACATAACTGACAGACACACATGCGATAAACCTGGGCCTATCAGTGCTAACTAACTTGTCAGTGTGTCCAATGTGTTACAGGTAGGCTGCCCACAGCACATGCACAACTGGGCTGCATTGTGTTATCAGTTACCTGTATGGTTGATGGTGACAGTGGTGACCATACAGTGGTACATGGGACATGTACTGGGGGTACCATTGATGCTGTGTTTTTTTGCTTTGGAGAGGGCGGCTCTTACCTAAGCATCTGAGATGTTGCTACTGTAACAGGGTTGTCTTAACACACATGTTTTGTGTGGGAGGCCACATCTGCTATTGACAGTTATGCCATCGGTTACTGACAGACATCCTAAGGACATCATAGTACAGTACCACTGATAGCACAGTAATGATCCTGTGGACTACAGCAGAGATATGACCAATATATGTGGACAGTCTGGCACACTCTACTCAGTCCTGAGGTATACACAGACCCCCTTCATGTGAGACATGTGGACCTAGCCTGAAAAGTTGGATGCAAACACCCATGTAACATGGGTGTAGCACATAAATACTGGACTACATATGCCCACGCAGTTTATGTATTCACACATGACTTTCTATCCTGACACATAAAAACTAGTGTTGCAGAGGTCACATGGCCAAATACTACCCAGTAGTTAGTGACATGCATCTGTACAGAATCCCACTGCTTTGTCAGAAATACACAACTGTTATGGTGGCCTGGCAGCAGTACATCTTGCAAATATTTGGACATAACATCACACTGGATAATTACACTAAGCTGCTAGGCATCTAACAAAGCACTGTGAAAACTACAGGCAGACTGCCACAACACTGGCCTACATTTTGTATGGAGGAATACACATGTACCTGCAAACAGAGCTGGCTCTACAGGCATGTCACAGCACAGAGTCACAGACACCTGTGAGAAAGTGCATACCCACAACCGATGTGAACACAGCCACAGCCACATATGGTACGCAAGCTTAATATGACACTATATGGACTGTCTGATAAACACCATCCTATGTGCCACTCACACACTATCCTACATAAACTGGGTCATGACACAGTGTGGTCCAATGCCTGTCTGTGGTATGGGACATGTTTGTGTTTGGCCCTACAAACATGTGAGCTGATAGGGTACAATACAATGGAGCAGCATGTAACATCAGATAGAACAAGACCAACAAAGTACAGTTGTCTACACTTACCATAAATGTAGATGTTTGAGTGTATTCACTGTTGCAGTCATCACATTTGGGTTATCTGCCTGCAGGTAGCCCTCAGCTGGCCTGAATACCAGAGTCTTCGGATTTCTGCATAGGATGCTGTCAGTTCTTCCTTGACGTCAGGTTGTCAGGGGTATAAAACATGCAGCCGATGCCATTACATCTGTTTTTCTTGCCCCAGATGTCAGGTGCCCCCACAATAGGAAGCAATTAAATGGTATGGTAAACCCCCATCAAAAAGCAACTACACAAGAAGAAATAGGTATACCAACCAGAAGGAGAGGTAGAGCCAAGAGAAGTCAGGGGGCTGGAGGGAGGGTAACCAGGACTGCAACAGTGAATACACTCAAGCATCTACATTTATGGTAAGTGTACACAACTGTACTATGTTCTTCATGTTTCACTGTTGCAGTCATCACATTTGGGTTTATTCCCAAAGCTAAAAAAGGGAGGAGTAAGTTAAAGAGCATTAGGGCCAGCTATTAATCCCTGCAAGACTGCAGTGGCAAATCCAGCTCTGGATTTAGAAAAGATAGGCAAGTGGTAATGCTTGGTGAAGGTATGTACAGAGCTCCAGGTGGCAGCTTCTAGGATGTCCCTGGTAGGGACCCCTCTGAGAAATTCCGCAGAGGTAGATGCAGCCCTGGTGGAATGTGATCTTATCCCTTGTGGGGTAGGTTTTCCATGATGCTTGTAGCAGAAATGAATGCAGTGGGCATTGTTTGGGAAATTGGGAAAGTTTGCTTTGAAATGGCCTTCCCCTCTGCCCCTGCAGCAATGCTAACTAGTAGCTGCTCAGAGTTTTTGATAGGCTTAGTCCTATCCAAATTGAATCTAAGTTGCCTGTGCATGTCCAGAGAGTGCAGTATTCGTTCCCCTTAGTTTTGTGGATTGGGAAAAAGTAGGCAAATGAATAGACTGATTTAGGGCCACAGAAGACACCACCTTGGGCATAAAGGAAGGATTAGTCCTGAGAGAAACCCTGTCCACATGGAAAATAATGAAGGGTTCCATTGCCATGAGGGCCTGTAATTCAGACACTCTTCTTGCTGAAGTGATGGCTAGAAGGAAGGCTGTTTTCCAACAGAGGAATTTGAACTCAAAACAAAACCTGTTCCACAATGAGTTCAGTTGTTACATGCTCACAGCAACCTCCACAGAGGATACGAATCACACACACCATGTCTCACAGTTGCCGTGTCTGGGATTGGAATCCCTACCTAACTAGTACATCATACTACAACATTACACAGTTATAGCATGCGCCATGAAGATTAATGGGCTACGCTTTCACCAAAGGTGTATTTCAGTGTAAATGATATCAGCAGGTTTGCCAAAGAAGAGCAATGGAAGTTGTAGTGACTGTGAATGGCCTCAAAAGCATTGCTCTCTACACAAACACACAAACATCCACAATTGCCATGTCAAGTAGGCGTGGCATTCATAGGACGATACTTGTACTGGAACATTTGCTGGGGGCCCCCAAATGCTAACACCGGCCCAGATAACCAAAATCAGTTATAGTAAAATGCAGGAAAAGGTAGTAGTCTGATTAGCAACAAGCTTCTCTTTAAATAAGGTACACCTTACCTGGGCTAAGACATGCTTGTGTGATTACATTCTATGTAGCTATATGGAGTGCATCTACATTACATTTATGCAATGTCATACTATTTACTTTCGAGTCCTCATGAAGAAGTAGATGAGCACAATGAAGAGCGGTCGCTCCAAGGCCCCAAATAACATCCCAGGAAGTTTTACTAGTGCTGTACAATATTCTCTACTATAGGGTTTGTTTACCAGCTATGACAAATATCCAAAGTGGTTCCTATTCAAATGGAGGGTCTACTGCTTCCTTTGGGAAGTACCAAACCATTAGTGTAATCAGTAAAATGTGCAAGGTAGAAGAGGAAAATTGTACTTGTTCAGGTAGGCATGGGTGGCCTTTTGCATCCGGATAATAATCATTATGTAATTATGAGATAATATGTCACTGGAAAAAATGGTATCGTGGCATATCAATAAATACACATTACTGACAATAAAAAAATGTCAATGAAACCAGACAGTCAAATGAGCAATGATATTTGGTCATTACCAATATGGGTCAGTTATGCACCCCACCAACTTTAAGGTCGTCTATCCTCAAATCACACCACAAGTCATAATTCTTAAACTCTTAGTGCAAGAAATTTGAACAAAGCCTAAAATGTGTAACGATGGCATATAAATGCAGGTACTATTTTAAATTTTGCAATTATAAATTTAGAAAAGGTTTCTCGTCCATGAAAAAAGAGGTTATTGTTCTCCTCTACTCATCACTCATTAGACCCCATTATAGTGTAGAATGCCCCTTTTGGTATGTATCTCATAAGACATCTACAACAATTGGAAAGGCCACATAAATACCTCACAAATAGGATTACCAGCCTCAAACAGATGCCCTACGTAGACCGTCTCAAAAAACTCCAGCTTTACTCCGTCGCATATCGCCTACTCAGAGACCATCTCTGCCTAACATACAAAGCTATGTCAAACCCAGAGCTATTGGACATGTTCCACTTAGGGAAATCACAATCCCTCTGAGCTATACGCTCCAGGGACCTAAACCTTGCCACCACAATAAACAGAACATGCTGGAGGGATAGATTCCTGTCCCAGAGACTTTCGGTTCTCTGGCTTACACCACCCAAGAAAGTTATTTTCAAATCTTGATGATCGGATGGGAAATAGGAAATTAACCCCTGGGATCACGTCTAGGGGCTCTAATCAACAGGGGCACAGGAAAATAATTTTCTTGGGTGGTGAAAGCCAGGGTAACTTTTTTTTGGCTAGGCTTATATAGCCTATAATATAAGGAATATATATATATATATATATATATATATATATATATATATATATATATATATATATATATATATATATTATAATATAGTTACATTCATATGTCTTATATAGGCCCTAGGGCTAATTAGCCTAGTACCTAACTATGAACTAAATGGAATCTTGGGTAATGACTAGTACCTCTACTGTATTACATTGGGTTTAAATGGCTAGGCCAAAAATGACCTCCGGGGCAATAGTCTAGTAATCTTTTATGATCTCCTATGATTATGCCGACTAGGGGCACAAACACACCAGATCTTGTCCTCACTAATATGGGAGAATGCTGCAAATCACTTAGTGTAATGTGCTCTGTGGAATGGTCAAACCACAAGATGGTCTCCTTTGAAGTAAAAATTTAACTCAGAAACCCAGCTAATCCGGTTATCTTACAGATTAGTACCTCGCGGGCGGTACTGCGCAGCTTTGGGCATGTCTGTCATGATTGGCAGTGTTGACTGACAGCTGTAGTTGTCAACATGCCCACGACAGCAACTTCAAATGTGAAATGTTTTACACTAAAATGTTTTCCACTTAACAGTAACACGCTTTGTAGGAATGTTGTGGCATGACTAAGGAATCCGCATCGGTATTGTAAACGTAACAGTAACAGCAAGTAAGCTGTTTTCAATTTAGATGAATGTAGAGTGGTCTCGTAGTTGGTATATATAAGTCGGGGGGTACAGGGGGGGCGTCCCCCCTGCAATAACATTTATAAGACTGTTTTACGTTGTGTTTGTTTACCGTCCTTGTTTACAGTAATTATTTATTTAAAAGATATGGGGCATACCGCGTACTGAGGATAATACTCATGTTGCAAATGTTCATACAAACCAAAAGGTAAAGTAAATATCTGCCTCCTTGCAAAACCATTTATAAAACTGTTTTGCACTTATTTGCAGGGGGGACGCCCCCCCTGCACCCCCCGACTTATATATACCAACTCCGAGACCACTCTACACTCATCTAAATTGAAAACAATTAGTAATTATATCGCGTAATGAGGATGATACTTGTTAATATGGCGTAGCCCGGGGGCGTGTCGAGGCGGGATTTGCTACTGCGCATCCTGCGAGGTACTAATCTGTAAGATAACCGCTAATCCTAGAATGTTCAGGCACTATTCTAAGGCTCACAGGCCCATACATGCTGTTACCTGATAATGTGACAACATTTCAAGCCCCTCACAAACCCTGATAACTCTGCTGCCTCTGGACAACTGTTCACAGAAACATTATACAGGTATGCTAATAGCTGCATAGAGGAAGCTGTACCCACCAAGTACATTGGGATGCTCTATAACAGAAGGAAGAACATCATGGCAAAAATTAAGAGGTGTACCACCCAGCAGGATATAAGCACTCTCAACTTAAACTACCCAGTGTAAAAATAATGTCTACCGAAGCCAAATTTGAGGTAAAGTTGGCCTCCCAGACCAAGGACAAGACATGCTGCAGCTTTATCATTAACCTGAAAGACAATACACAAATGTGTGTAGAGCTCATTGTTAATGCAGCCACATATACTGATCCAGTAGATATAAAAAAAACTATTGGCAGACAAATTCAGGTCTAATTTTGGCTCTCTCTCCTTCTAAAAAATATCAAATATAACTGCCCTGCTATCACTAGGAACAGGTCTTAAATGTCTGCTATAAGGCCAAGAACAATGCATTGATGGGCCCAGGCATGAAACATGATGTATCAGGCCCTCTGGATTGCTATTTAAAATGTAGCCACCAAAAAGGCTTCATGCCTAATGAATGCTGAGCAGCAATAGTCATCTCTCTGCCCAAAGGTGGGCCATCTACAGACCCTCAAAACTACAGCCCCATAATCTCACTAGTGTCATATGCAAATCCTTGGAAATAATTATCATGGAAAAGATCAATAATGACACAGTAAACCTACAGACATTAGACCTAAGCCAGGTGGGTTTTGTCAAATGCAGCTCTTGCTTACTCACCATGGTGGACTTCTTTGAGAAGGTCACCAAAACAATGGATGAGGGCAAAATGTTTCACACTGCCTACCTTGATCTGGCCAAGGCATTTGACACAACTCAACCCCACTCAAGCATTTTTTGACAAACACAAGATGTTAGGTGTAAACCTTTATGTTATCAGGTGGATACCCAGCTGGATCACACGAAGAACATTTTTAAGCACTTACATGCATGTGTGTGTGTATGTGTATTTTACATATAATATACACATGTACACACACACATGCATATATGCAATATATATATATATATATATATATATATATATATATATACACACACACACACATATATATATATATATATACACACACACACACACACACACACACACACACACACACACACACACACACACACAAGTGTACATACACACTGCCTCATACAGTACTGATGGACAGATGCAGCTCCTAAATGCTTTATCCTAGGCTTGGCCCAATTCAAATTACCTATGGTATGATCCCAGTCATTTTCATTAAGGGTAATATGTAATTATCAACCATGGGACATGTAAGGTCAATCTGTAACCAAATGGGATAGATTATTTCAAACACAAAAAAGGAAACCATCCATGTTCTTGTGTGACGTGCACCATTGTTTCCTTTGAGCCAGCAGGAAAACCTACCCAGTATCTGAGCAGTTAAACATGGTCATAATCACTTTCACATACAGCACCAGGAGGTAAAGTGACAACTCTGTTTTCACAACCCCTCAACCCTCAACAAAACTAATTCTGAACTTGTCACTATCCACAAAAGGAAAAGGCAATAAATATTGTATAAAAATAAATAACTAATAAACCACAAGAACCCTAAGAAATTAATATATCTTCTTAGTAGGGCTTAAACCCTGCAGAGCAAAGCAAAAAGAACATGACAAACCTCCTATAAAACCATACCACCAAGCAATCAGTTGAAAAATAGCCAGTTAGCAATAGAGATAACACTCCTTCATTAACACAAACAGACAGTGAAACTACTACTGCACTCATAGTCCAGGAAAATGAGCAACCTGTAAAGAATTAAACATATAATACAAGCCATTCAACATGGAAACAAAGTACATCACATACTGCCCACTTAAATTTCTCCAGTAATGAAACCAAACATGAGATGTCATCAATAACATGCAGTTTAAATCTAAATCTCCCAAACATAGAAATGTTCACTTACCTGAAATGTACAAGTGTGTAGTCTAAACAAGTCCCATTAATTCTTCGAACAGCCATCTCCCCAAGTTAACTCCTTCTCCAGCAGGCTTACACAGACTTTAAAGAACAGCTTAACCAGGATAATATTGGCATTTTCTGCAAAACTAACTGCAAAATTCAAGTGACCTATAGCAAACAGTGACAGTCATTTATAATCCCATTTTCACCAACCAGAAATAATAAAATTCTTTAAAAAAATATTAATTTAATAAATGCTGCACTAACCTCTTGTCCAACCTTCCCTTATGACTTGAGTTCCACAACTAAGCAGAATTCTGTAGAGAGCGACACACATTTCATACCACAGCATACCCACCCCCAAAAAATTAAGCCAAGCCTTATCTGACTTTACTACTTTGCAATGAATGCACAAATAGATTATACTGGTTAACACATTTAAATGCATAAGACATTTTTAACAGCTCAGCATTTAAATGTCTCATTCAATGAAATGAAAGTCAATAGCAAGCCAGAAACCAATGCACTTAGCACCTCATCAAGTTGGATATGATCATTTTCACCTCTGCTGGCACCCATTGTTTAACCCAGTATGTCCAAGATCAGAAACATTTAACAGAAAGCCAAGGATGACTGTAGCAATTATAGAATAATTAACATGCAAAACCAATTGACTCAGGCTTCTTTTACCACAAACTGAAAATGATGTAAGTATTTTTTATATAATTAGTCAATGTTGTAGTTAATGTAATACAATACAAGAAACTAAAATTTTCAGTGCAAACTGACATCTGCCCAAAATGATAATTAACATATCTATACAGTTGTAAGAGACCTATTTATATACTTTACTTATTTATTCCAGTTCGGTGACCGGGGAGGTCCACTGGGCTAAAAGCCCATTTTCAGTGGAGGCCGGGGGAGAAAAACTCCATAATAAAGTTACATGACATAATAATCACACAATTACAAAATATAAATTGATTTACATACTAATTAAATCTTGGATGATTATATGATTATAGAAACAGTCCAGGGGGATGCTAGGCAAATTGTATAGGGATGGGAGAAAGTGTTAGTTACATTAGAGATGTAAGAAAAATATGGAAGGTATGAAGACTTGTAAAACACTTGGACCAGATGTTAAAAAAAAATTTCAATGAAAATCATGGGAACCACAAATAACAGCTGCCCAAGAGGAAAGCTGAGAAACAGAGGCTGGCATGAGAGGAAATGTATTCTTTGCAATGACAAGCTTTATAAAGCAGGACAGCAGGAATTTGTGTTGAGAATGGCTGACCTGAATGCACATATCAGGATAGATAGAATCGGATATGAGGACTGCCAGGGTCCACATGGGTGGGGCAGTAAGAATACAGATGGAGAGGCCACTATAGACTTCTGTCTGGCAAATGGCTTGATAGTATCAGACTTCCTTCTACTAAGGAAAGGACAATGGGCTACAATCAGTGATTGTAAATGCATCCCCAGTGAAACAGTAAGCACACAGTAAAAAACACTGGTTGCCACAATCAGGTGCAAGCAGTGGTCAAACAAGGCTTCCACAGTCAACAGAGACCAGGCTGAAGATATAGAAGATGACTGGAGAGAAATCACAACAGTTCTAGGAATTGCTTAAGGCTCTAGCACCTCAAGAAGAGGAGTAAATAACTTGAGTTGAAAGGACTACAATGGAGTCCCACAGGGTTCTGTCCTGGGTCCTCTCCTGCTTGGTATCTACTTCTCTGAAGTTCAGGCCAACACGAAAGGACTCTGGTTGACAAACTTCGCAGATGATTCCAAGTTAGGAGCTATTAACTCTCTAAGTGATGTTGACATCCTAAAGACATGCCTCACTGAGACCAATAACTGGTGTTAGAACCATGGTCTTAAGCTCAATGCCAAAACAATGTCGTCATCCGCTTTAGGACAAACCCAATTCCCGTGAATTACCACATTGGTGGTAGTCCACTGAACACAGAAGGCATTACCTATCCACGTAAACCTGTACAAATTGCTGAAGGAGTCATTAATGGGCACATTGTGGGTGTTGCAAAGAGCACTTCTGCCTGACATCCAAGATTTAAAAACAATTTCATTTACTTTAATCATACTTTGACTTAGTAATGGGGTCCATTCCCATCATGGTATTAGAAACCGAAAAGGTATGGAGAAATTAAACAAATTAAATTAAGGCAGATATCCAATTGCCACTGCACAACTTTTCCCACCAGCAAGACCTAGAACGACCTGTCCAGGCAACTTTCAGAAGACTAGCTTTTATTCCCTCCAGAGAAATGGCCACAAAGGGCACTAGTGACCCATCCAGGTAGCCTCAGGTGTCCCAGCAAAAAAGCAACAGGTGTTGCAGCCTGAAGGTAAGGGTGGCCCCAACACCAGTTCTTGGCCTCACCACGACGTCTTTCACAGCCTTCTCGGCAGAAGCATGGCACAAAGCTATGGAGAGGATCATAATGGAACTCATAAACAAAGACATAGGGGACTTGCAGACATTGGACCTGACCCAGTTTGGCTTTGTCAAGGGCAGATCATGCCTTTTGAACTTGGTCGACTTCTTCGAAACAGTCACCAAGGCCATTGATGAGGGAAAGGCAGTCCATACAGCCTACCTTGACCTTGCAAAAGCTTTCAACACAATACCCCACTCAGGTATTATAGAGAAACTTACCAGCTTAAATGTAAACCCATATGTCACAAGATGGGTTGCAAACTGGCTAAAGGACAGAACCCACAGGGTTAGAGTTGCTGGCACCATGTCAGACTCCAAGCCGGTCACAAGTGGTGTCCCACAGGGCTCAGTCCTTGGCCCCTGTTGTTCGGCATCTACTTCTCAGAAGTACAGGCAAACATAGGAGGACTATGGCTGACAAAGTTTGCAGATGACTGCAAACTGGGCGCCATAGTGGAAAGTAAATCGGACACAGATATCCTTCAGAGGGGTCTCACGGAAACTGATAGCTGGTGCCAGAGCCATGGCCTGAAGTTAAATGCCAAAAAATGTATAGTCATACCCTTTGGGAAAAACAAGGTAACCCCAAGCTACCATATAGGTGGCAATCCACTAAGCACAGAAGAGGTTATCAGGGACCTGGGGACCCAGGTTGACAGTGGCCTTTCTTTTGACACTCACATTGCTAAAGTGGTTAGAAAGACCTTCTACATTGCCCACCTGATCATGGAGGGATTCACATCCAGATCAAGTGAGGTCATTGTTCCCCTGTACTCTTCACTTATCAGACCAATGATCGAGTGCAATGCCCCATTCGGGATGTATCTCACCCGACACCTGCAGCAATTGGAGAGACCCCAAAAGTTCCTCACCAAAAGGATAAAGGGATTCCAAAATCTATCATATGCTGCCAGACTGAAGAAACTCCAGCTCTATTCAGTCGCATACCGTCTGCTCAGAGGTGACCTGTGCCTGACATACAAGGCCATGTCCAACCCGGAATTAATGGACATGCTCCACCTCAAAAAATCCAAATCTACCAGATCCACTAGAGCAAGCGACTTAAACCTTAGCACGGATATATATAAGACATGCTGGAGGGATAGATTTGTCACTCAGAGACTCCCTATGCTGTGGAATAAAATCCCGGTCCATGTGAAGCAGAGCACCTCGCTGGCTCTGTTCAAGAGAAATTTTGACGGGTGGATGGGAGATCGTAGGTTTACCCCGGGAATCATCTCTGTGTCACTGCTGGACAGAGGCACAACAAACTAATGGGCACAATATTTTTTAACATAAGGGGTGGCGTAAGCCACAAAACTTTGGGCTAGGCTTATAAATGCCTTAGGGCAGATAGCCTAGTATAAACCTATGAACCTATGAACAATAGGAAAAATCATTGCATGGTTTTGCTATAAACACAAACATAGCTGTATAGTGGGCTGGAAAAGTTATCATGCACACTTCACTTCTGACAGTGTCCCTCCCTCCTTCTGTGTTATCAAGTCTTGTTAAACTGTCAATCCTAGGTATATAGGTAAAGGAGAGAAGTCATTAGAAGAAGGCAATGCAAAAAAAAAAATTTACAATACATGCTTAGCTCAGTTTCTCTAACCGCTTCCCAATGACAAAATAGGTCAAAATATTGCTACCTTAGATCACTGTACCAGAGTGGGCAGTGCTTACTAAAATGGGTAATGCAAATGGCACTACTCACTATCCTAGCAACCTCTTGTCAGATGTCTACTTTCTGCAAGGAAGTATCTTACTGCCTTAGCATGGGCTCTTCAAATTTCATTAACAGAAAGAACAATAAAGCCTTGCACACCATGCTGAACCCTGCATTCAGATCTACCCAAAGTATCCATGGCTACTCACTCAGATCCACCTGTAGAGCAATACAAAAGCCCCATGTGCACAGATGTATGTTTGTGGATCACAGGCTGAGCAACGCAGAGCTGCATAACAGAAATACTATACAGCCTTAGTGCTGCATCACAGCACTAAGAAAGGATGTAGCACTGCATGTTGGTGATGCAGGTGTATACATGCACTATATACAAATAATCGCACATGCTTTGTGATCACAGTACCATGTATGTCTGCGTATAGAATATATTAGCAGCAGAATTGTTATTGCATTATTTAGAAACAGTGACATTGGGTAGCTTCATTAGCATAGATACCATATTAATTGGACCTTATTAGAACACTCAGCATTAGCAGGCATTTTCGTTTCACTCTGTGATTACAGTTGGGAGATAAGCTAAGCAATATAGGCAAACATTTAAACTGAAAAACGCCAAACAAACTGTGGAAAGACAAAAAGTGCAAAGAGAGCACCCAACCAGAATCCGATAATCCCACGACTACAGTGTGTCCAGATGAATAAATAGAATGAAAAAGGCAGGAACTTTGGTCTTCAGCGTTAGAACTTTAATTTTTAAACAAGCACTTTCGGAAGGCTTTGTATCCTTCCTTCTTCAGACGAAACAAAACACTGAGTTACAAAACAACTCCTCATTAAATAGGGTGATAATTAATTAATTAATGACATCACAATTAAAATTAATCTACTATAATTTCACTAAATGCCTTAGTGTTGTTTAAAAAAGCTCATTTAAAAATTTCTCCATAGCTTATGCTATCTGAACAACTAGTTATACGCTACCCTAAATATTAACCTACAACCCTCTTAAACATATTAAACTACAGGTTTTAATGTAGTGTGAATGCACTTAATCTGTGTACTCGTATCTAATAAAAGTATATTGGGCACGATAAACAAACACAATAGTCTTTGTTTCATTATTCAAAGACAATTTGTTATCAAGTTTTCTTCAGCCACTGTTCCAAAGGCCGAATAGTAGACGTAAATAATCCTGACGTCTAAATGAAAATGAAACCTTCGTGCCTAGATGTATGTTAAGTATAATAAAAAGTGTAACAATAATACAAGGATAAAATGTTGTTTATACCTTTTTAACCTGTTTTATATGTATTTATTTATTTAAAATCTATAATATTTACAAATGATTAATCAAAAATAAATACATACTAAAATGAATTCCTACAAAAATAATTACAAAAATAAATAAATATATGCTAATATAATATAGTATAGTATAGTATAGACAGAATTAGAATTATAATGTCTAATTCTGTTTTCTAAAAATTGAAAACCACAGTTTATCTGGTTAAATTCATGATAGTTGTAAAAGGTATATAATCCTAATAAAAATATTCAAAACAATTTTTTCTGTTATTAAGTTAATTTTACAAATTGTTGAATTTCTTTTTTTTAAAATATCAACATGGAAAAATGGCCTTTTAAGAATAAACCAAAGAAAAAAATGTATACACATATATTTAACTATGCTGTTTATGTGTATGTTAATATTGTGATGAATACACCCTATACTTATTATAGTTACTATCTCCTTAAAGCTAAAAGTTTTAATATACAGGTTAAAGAAATAGATTCATTTAAACCTGGGTTTATATGTGCTGCCGTCCTTATTTGCCAAAGCAATTCCTCTTTCTCTAACAGGATTTGCCATGGGCCTGACCTAGAATCATCCTTAATTTGTTTTAAAACAGCAAAATTAAAAACATGATCATGATATTCCATAATATGGCAAGCTAGTGCATTGTTAACGTCTTTCCTAGTTATTGCATACAAGTGTTCGTATATTCGCTTGCGCAAGGCCCGCTCGGTCTTTCCTATGTAGAAAGCCGGGCATTTCTTGCAACTAGCTACGTAAACCACCGCTTTAGAAGCACAGCTGAAGTTTCCCAAAATCTTATATTTCTGTCTATTTATAAACACATTGTTCCCTTCCTGTATAGATTTACATTGGTGACAAGATCCACACTTGGTCATCCCTTTTATCCTTTGGAAAGCGGTTTTGTTGTTCCTTTCTAGCAAGGATTTCAAGCTAAACCCTTTTCTATAAGTTATCCTTGGTGAGGCTCCAAACAACTGCTGTAGATGTTTGTCCTCTACAATAATTGCCCAATTCTTTTGTAGAATGTTTCTTATGAAGTGATGATCAACTGAAAACGTACATAAAAATCTAAATCCAATGTTAGCTGTGTTAGTGTTTTTATCCTCAGCCATAACCCCATCTTGGGTTACAACTGAAGGCAATACTTGTTTACATAAAATAGGTTTAAAATGTCCTGATTTTCTTTTGAACATCACTTCAGCTTTAACTTCCAATATCAAGGGCCCAGGGTAACCTCTGTTTGTAAACATATTACTCAAATTACTGCATTCATCCAAAAAATCATCGTCTTTAGTGATCATACGAGCTGCCCTTACCATCTGTCCTTTAACTACTGCTCTTTTTTGATGGTAAGGGTGACAGCTACTAAAGTGAAGAAAACCATTAGAGTAAGTGGGTTTACGATGAATTTTACTAATGAATCTAGACTCCCTAATATCTTTACTTAGCTTTATGTCTAGAAAACTGATTTCACTATTATTTACCTCATATGTGAAGTCTAAAAAATCAGTAAGCATTTTTATGTCTTCTATGAAGGGTGTTACCATATCCAAGGGCCCTTTCCATAACAAAAACATGTCGTCCTGGTACCTAGTATACCAGGCGACATGTTTTTTAAATAGGACATTGTTAAATAACAGTGTGTTTTCCCATTGGGCCATGACACAATTGGCAAATGCTCCCCCACATGGCGATCCCATAGCGACTCCTGAGGTCTGCCTATATGTTGCACTATTGAAAGCAAAAAAGTTATATTTTAAGACCAGCTCTAATAGAGTTTCTGTTGTGTTGATGATGTTTTGCTCCACTTTTCTAAATTCAAGAAAATCCCTGACCCATTCCAATCCTAATTGTTGTGGAATGACAGTATACAAGTCCTTCACGTCTACAGTCATAAGTATTAAACTTGGGTCAAAAGGTATCTTGTTGATGCTTTCAAGGAAACTCCATGAGTCTCTGCATATCTGAGTTTCTTTTTCAATAAATGGCTTTAAGATAGTGTCTACATATTTTGCACAAGCTACTAGGATAGACCCTCTACCGTCTACAATGGGTCTGAAAGGGGGTTCATTAATAGATTTGTGGATTTTTGGAGCGCCAAAGAAGGATGGCAATCTAGGTGCTAAGACATTCAAATAGGTGTAAATGTCTATGTCTATTAAATTTTCTAAAAACAAGTCTTCAACCATAGCTCTAATCCTATTATATGCTGTGTTGACCTCGCTTAAGCTAATCTTCTCGTATGGACAAGTATCCAAATGGGTGGATAATTTATTATTATAGTCCACTTGGTTCATAAATATGAGGCCGCTACCCTTGTCGGGTTTCATAACACGAATATTGCAATCCTGCAATAGTTTAACAAAGTCACGTTGTTCGGTTGTAATATTGAACTTGTCTTTACTGTTGTTTTCCTTGCTGGCAGCCAAAAATCTTAAGTCAAGTTCACAAGATTTCTCAAAGTTCTTAAGGTTACTGACCAAGGGTGGATTGAATAGGCTAGCTATTCTGAAAGGTTTTACCAATGAAGAGTTTTTACCTAATACAGCAGAGAGGTTTAGCTTACGGACAAACAGTTTTAGGTCAATGATGGTCTTGACCAAGTCCATATGGGTGTCTGGGACGAAAGAAAGTCCTTTCGAGAAAAAGTCAGCCATTTCAGTAGTAATGTTGAGGGGAGTGTAGTTAAAGATCTTGAAATCCCCCTCAGTACTATAAACAATGATTGGCTGACTTGTTCTTATTATCATTTCTTCCTCTGATTCTGTTTGTTCTTTAGGGTCATTTGGTTCTTGTTCGACCTCAGGTTCCTTTGATGTGGGTTCTGGCCCTGTCCAAAATCCTGGTTATATTCTGCCCCTACTAAGCCAGTCCTAATGCTGTTATTACTCTGCTGTTGTCCATTGTTGTTACTCATTACATTAAATTGGTGAACTTGGTCTTGATCATTATCTAGGTCTATACCAACCTCTAGTGGGGGATCATTGTTGTTGTAGCCTTCCTCTAAAAAAACCTCCAACTGTTGAATGTCATGGCTGTCATTACGGGTAGTCTTCTTGTTCGAGTTAAGGAAAGACACACTGGATTTGTTCTTAGGTTGTCCTATTTGTGGTGGGTTAGGATAGGCTTTGTTATCTGCGTATTGTTGAACGTCCCTCATGATTTTCTTTTTCTTATTTTCACACAGTTTATTTGTAGTAGCTTCTATGCTTGAGAAAATACGAGAATAATCGTATTTATAGCATAGGAAATCATGATTATTTTTAATTTTCTGTTCTAAGTCAGCCAAATCCTTTTTATAGTCATTGACTTGTTGCAAATAATAGTCAGTTAACATTTTAATAAATTCAAAACTATGCCGATCAAACAGCGCCAGAAGCTGCTTGTGAAACTGTGAGCCTTCCACTAAGCCCACAGGAAACCGCCATTGCCTAAGCCCTTTAGGCACAATCTTTTTATCCAGGCATTCATCTAAATAGGCGATCTCTAACTGTAATTTTTTGCATCTAAATAGTTTATAATCAAACTCCCCAATCAGCGTAGCAATGTTGTTTAAATTAAGGTCAACAGTTCTTTCATTATGCATCACGCCCCCTCCACTAATATCAAAAGTGAAAAAGTTTTTTCTGTTTAAATAGGAGGTTACCGTGGGTACAGAATCATTAAGAGCTGTTACAGTACCTTGCGTTGTGTCATTGCCTGATACTAAGGCATGCCCTTGCCCTGCTGGAATACTAACTGAATCCGTTGAAATGGGGCTTGTGACATCCGTTACGGTACTTTGTGATCCTCTCACATGCTGACAACTTCTATTTTGTGTGCGAGCTCCAGTTTCGGCCACGTTAGCATTCATTATTGCATCTCCGGTGTTGTTAGAATGGTTGTTATTTATTTTTGCGACACTGTCCAATTTATCGATGCGTTGGGTGAGCGTGTCCATCCGACCCAACAGCATCTGTATTAGGGTTGTGAGGTTGCCGTCGGCTTTCGTCTCCACGCCATCCAAGTTATCACTCTTATCGTTACCCATGTTGGCTCCATCTTGGGAGAATAACAGACTCTGCGATGTGGAGCTTCCCTCGCTGGCCATGACAAACAGTTAAACTGAAAAACGCCAAACAAACTGTGGAAAGACAAAAAGTACAAAGAGAGCACCCAACCAGAATACGATAATCCCACGACTACAATGTGTCCAGATGAATAAATAGAATGAAAAAGGCAGGAACTTTGGTCTTCAGCGTTAGAACTTTAATTTTTAAACAACACTGAGTTACAAAACAACTCCCCATTAAATAGGGTGATAATTAATTAATAATGCCTTAGTGTTGTTTAAAAAAGCTCATTTAAAAATTTCTCCATAGCTTATGCTATCTGAACAACTAGTTATACGCTACCCTAAATATTAACCTACAACCCTCTTAAACATAGTAAACTACAGGTTTTGTTTTGAATATTTTTATTAGGATTATATACCTTTTACAACTATCATGAATTTAACCAGATAAACTGTGGTTTTCAATTTTTAGAAAACAGAATTAGACATTATAATTCTAATTCTGTCTATACTATACTATACTATATTATATTAGCATATATTTATTTATTTTTGTAATTATTTTTGTAGGAATTCATTTTAGTATGTATTTATTTTTGATTAATCATTTGTAAATATTATAGATTTTAAATAAATAAATACATATAAAACAGGTTAAAAAGGTATAAACAACATTTTATCCTTGTATTATTGTTACACTTTTTATTATACTTAACATACATCTAGGCACGGAGGTTTCATTTTCATTTAGACGTCAGGATTATTTACGTCTACTATTCGGCCTTTGGAACAGTGGCTGAAGAAAACTTGATAACAAATTGTCTTTGAATAATGAAACGAAGACTATTGTGTTTGTTTATCGTGCCCAATATACTTTTATTAGATACGAGTACACAGATTAAGTGCATTCACACTACATTAAAACCTGTAGTTTAATATGTTTAAGAGGGTTGTAGGTTAATATTTAGGGTAGCGTATAACTAGTTGTTCAGATAGCATAAGCTATGGAGAAATTTTTAAATGAGCTTTTTTAAACAACACTAAGGCATTTAGTGAAATTATAGTAGATTAATTTTAATTGTGATGTCATTAATTAATTAATTATCACCCTATTTAATGGGGAGTTGTTTTGTAACTCAGTGTTTTGTTTCGTCTGAAGAAGGAAGGATACAAAGCCTTCCGAAAGTGCTTGTTTAAAAATTAAAGTTCTAACGCTGAAGACCAAAGTTCCTGCCTTTTTCATTCTATTTATTCATCTGGACACATTGTAGTCGTGGGATTATCGGATTCTGGTTGGGTGCTCTCTTTGCACTTTTTGTCTTTTCACAATATAGGCAAACATGACAGGTAGTAAGGTGTTTGATTTATCAAAACATACCCCGGAAAAAAAACAAACCTGAAAGAAAATAATGACTTGACCGACCTGCAATTTACGTGCGCTGTGCATGACCAGTACAAGGATTTACATTTTTCTTATTATATTCAACAGCAGGAGTGGCCTTAGGTCAACTGGTGCCCTATGCAAAAGGCCTCCATGGCACACCACACCACATCACCCAGTGCCCCCATCCTAGTCTACCTACACCAAATAAACACTGGAAAAGTGCCCCTGCTAGAGCGGTACCCTAGGCGGCCGCCTAGTTGGCCTCTGCCTAAGGCCGGCTATGTTCAACAGTAAAGCTTTGGATAGATCCAACAGATGTTGCTTTCCCTTGCCATTCCGTGTCAGCTTTTTTTTTTTTTTTTGCTTCATGCAACCTTTATTGTGATTGTGTGTACTAACAGGAAATGAACGCAATATCTGTAGATATCCGAAGCTTTGCTGTTGAAAATTTGAGGAAATGTAAATCTAGAAGTGGCCCTGCACATCCCACAATGGACATGCACTGGCTCAAAATGTAAAATGATGCGTGCTAGTAGTTATGAAGTGCAATTGTCTTGCATGCAACAGCATGTGAAAATATAGAGCTTTAAAAATATACATGACCCTATATAATGCCGTACAACTAGAGTACTGGTATGAAGGAGCAGAAAATGCAGGTTCTGTAAAGATGCATACTGTTCCCATGGCTGCCACATTTTGTCAACTGTATTTGGCTACTAACCAAATATTACACTTTTCCACATTAGAAGGTACTGCTTAAAATAGTATTTACTTCAAAAAACAATGTCAAAACAAGTACGGAGCATCATGTGAAAGCAGAGAACTGACAAGCTGAGTGCCTTATTGCTGAGGGAAGTAAAACAGGGCTGGAATACAGGTTTTTAACATTTTTGAAGAAACTTGATGCCGTGGGTAGTGTTTGTTAGGACGACATTATTGATGTCACAAACTGGGAGGTGATTTGTAAGTGGGTGGCAGTGTTTCCTCTTTGGTCCCAAGCAGAACTAGGATTTTAGAAATGAGATAGTGCCCCCTTTAATTGGAAAATCCCAGGCCCAGATGCAGTACCTAACTTTTGGCTGAAAGTATTAAGATCTTTGCATGAAGATTTAGCTACGAGTAAGAACTATTTATATGTGCACCCCGAATAGACACCAACCTGGTTAACAACAGGAGAAACAATAGTCTTACTTAAGAGTGAACCTGCAAGCTACCCTAAAAATTACAAATGAATAACTTGCCTTCTGACGACATATAAGCTATACACTGGACTTGATGATGACAGAGTTTATAGTCATTTAGAAGAAAACTCAACTATGGCAGTAGAACAAAAGGGCAATAAAAGAAAGTCCTATGGAACAAAGGATCATTTGTTGTTAAATAAAGTCATAGTGGAGAACTTTAAAAAGGTGAAGAATCTAAGTATAGCATGGATTGCCTGCAAAAATGCATTCGATATTATCCCACATTCATGGATAAAAAAGTGCTTAAAAATATACAAGATACACCCTCGGCTGATCGACTACATTACAGTGACTATGAAGCAGTGACAGACCACTTTGCAATTAAGCCATAATAAAGGACAAACTGTTGTTGGTTATGTGAGCCCCCAACTGGTATGTGTGAGTCACTTACCTTGTGGGTGTCCTAGTATTGAGGGTGGTGCTGCAGGGCTGCCTATGTTGGCTGCACATAGTACACTCCCTATACATGGTTGAGAACAGGTAGCATCATGTTTGGCATCCCTTTTACTGTATGTGCGAGTCAGAGAGAGGTGTCATTCCCTGGGTCCCTACTGTGTCAGTGCATGTGCTATGCGTTGCCTCTTTGCCAAGGCCATGGCATACTAGGCATGTATCCTTCTGCCTACTGGGGCAGGCTCAGGTTGTTCCTCCTCTGAGTCACTCTGTGCCTGTGCAGGCCTTGGCAATGGTGGGGAGCTGTGTGGCCCTGCCTCATGCTGTTCCTGCTGAAGCTGTTTCCGCAGGATCATATTGTGTAGCATGGCACATACACGGACAATTTCGGTACATGTAGTTGGTACGTACTGCAAGGCTCCACCAGATGTGTCCAGGCACCGGAACCGTGACTTGAGCATCCCAAACACATGCTCTATTATGATTCATGTTTGTGTGTGTGCCTCATTATGGAGTTCTTCTTCGGGTATGTGTGCATTTCTGATGGGTGTCATCAGCCATGGCTCCAGTGCATATCCAGCATCCCCCACTAGGTGACTGTGTGGAATGTCCCCATTGGCAAATCTGTGTTACAGCTGTGTCAGATGCCAGATGTGGGAATTGTGGTAGCTTCCAGGGCAGCCAGCACACACATTCATTATTATGCCCTGGACATCACACATGACCTGGCAGTTGATGGAGGGGAAGCCCTTGCAGTTGATGTAGACTCTACCCCGCTCACCAGGTGGTGATGCGTATGTGCGTGCAATCTATTGCACCCACTACCTCAGGGTATTCTGCTATTTGGTGGAAGAGACACATATTGCTGGCCAACGCCTCATGGGTGATGGGGAAATATATGTGCTCACCGACATGTGCTGACATGGTATCCAGGAGCTGATGGAGTACCCTAGATGCTGATGCCTGTGATATCCTCATCATATCCCCAGTTGGCCTTTGGAAGGTACCTAGAACTAGTATTCTTAGGCCTACACATACCTTGGTATCCACTGGGATGGGTTCCCCTCTGTTAGTTCTGTGTGTGAGGCGTGGCCGGCACAGCTCAACAATTTGCTGTAGGAGGTCCCTGTCCACCCTATAGCACTCCACTATCTCCAGCTCATGTAGCCCTTGGTAGGTTACCCTGGGTCTGTACACTCTTCTCCGTCTCCTCACTGTGGGTTGCTCAGCAGCATTCACATCCTCACTACCCTCGGCCTCTTGCACATGCTGGTTTATGATAGCAAAAGCCGCCCCTAACATTTTTTCTCTTGCTTTCATTTTGTAAAATTTCCCCATTTGTATACACCGGTGGTGCAGAGTTTTTGGGAAAAACAAGGGGGAAAGGTGTTTGCATAGTTTATAGTGGTGTGCTGGGCTGGGCTGGTCTGCTGCCTGTGTGATTGGCTGATTCTGATAGATTTCACCTGTCAGCTAATCTAGTTCTCCTTGATTACCTTCCTACTGCTGTTTTCCCCTCCCATTGCCTTTCTGTTAAGCCTGTGTGCACGCCGTGCAAACAGAGTGCTCAAATGTGCACAGACCTGCTATTTCATGGTTTAACTTCTTTTTTCTTCCTGTAAAAGCCGGTGCGCAGTGCGCACACCCGCTTATACTTTGTAAAGAGTGCTAGGCAGGTTTAGACATACCCCTAGCTTAGCTGTGCTAAGCTAGGAGAAATCCCGAGCCACAGAACTCCAGTCCACTTACAGTATGCCTGACACCCCCCCATGATGTCACCTATATCCTAGACTTGCACACAGCTATTCATACTCTTACACTGATGGGACCTGTCTCACATGTTGGGGAAAACTGGGATTCACTATCCTTCCCCTCATTTGCATAGGATTGCCTGCTAATGCATAGTTACAT
>NC_056726.1:253428397-253488027 GCF_019279795.1 Protopterus annectens
AAACGTGTAAATTAATAATATCCTGTTAACTTTGATGCTGAACTTAAATTAAATTACATTGAAAAATAAATGCACATTGGACACAAAGTACAGGGATGAAGTAGAATTAGAAACAATAACCTGAGAACACTTTGGCAGGAATGACAGTATCACTGTATTTGTTATTCACTAGGTCATTAAAGTATAAGGAGATTCCCAAGATTGGAGATGTGCACGTGTGCAACCCATATTTAAGGGATAGAGGAACAGCACAAACCCAGAGTCACAGAGACTCATAACTTAAGATTGGAGACGTGCACTTGTTCAACCCATGTTTAAGGGAGAGAGAAATAGGAGAAACCCAGAGTCGCAGACACCCATAAAGTAAGATTGGAGACATGCACTTGTTCAATGCATGTTGAAGGGACAGGGAACAGGACAAACCCAGAGTCACAGAGTCCTATAACTTAAAATTGGAGACATTCATTTGTTCAACCCATATTAAGGGACAGGGGAACAGGACAAACCCAGCATCACAGACACCCATAACTTAAGACTGAAGACATGCTCTGGCTCAACGCATATTTAAGGAAAGAGTAACAGGACAAACCCAGAGTCGCAAGACCCATAACTTAAGATTGGAGACATGCACTTGTTCAACCCATATTTAAGGGATAGGGGAACCAGACAGATGCAGAGTCATAAAGACCCATAACTTTACTTTATTTTTGTGGAAAAACAATGGAAAAGGTTATTTGCATAATGTATCATCAGAATTGAGAAGACTACCCCCCCCCCCCGGATTCACTATATTTCTGTACAGGACTATCTTAGTCCTGCACGGAAGCAAACGTTTAGGAGCAAAATGGCAGCGTGACAGGCATATTAATGAATGCATGCTGCTTGAGCTCCTAAACGGACATGGAGCATGTACGAGTGCAGTGTGTGTGTCTGAGAGCAGAGCTCACAGAATATACATGCTCCTGCAATCAAGAACAGCAGTTTAGGAATAAGAATGAGTGAGACCGCTCATAGGTGTTCGCATACCCCCAGCAACATCCTTGCCAAGTTTATAAGAGCAATAGTTAATATATAAAATATAAACAAGCTTCTTTTTTTAATCAGACAGATAAAATTTAACTGTAGGTGCGCGGGTTTGCCCATTGCTTAACTATGTTTATTGCAGCTTAAATCACACACTAGGATAACAATCAAGATATATGCAAATGAAGCAGTACTGCAATAGTGTAGTGGGCAGAGCATTTGCCTTGTGAGCAGTCATTCCCGGTTTGAGTCCCACACCATTACATTCCATTTTCCATGTCAAATCACTTTATGAACAATATTTTTTGTTGCATAACCTACTAACTAACATAAAGTTGTGAAATGGAGTACTGTATTAAATGCAGATGTGAGGTGTCATTGTCATAATGTTATAAAATCCACAGATAATCACAAGTGCCCCATACAGTATATGTACACATGAATCAGGGATACAAATCGACAGTACAACGGGTAATGAATGATAAATCCATAGTTTTCAAATCCACCACCTTCCAAAAAAACATTTTGCATTACTGTCTAAATTAGTGTGATGGAAAGCGGGAGTAAGCACTATTAAGCAAGAGGAAGCATATTTAAGCAGTGGTAAGTGGGTTTAAGTCTGTTTGTGTGGGGGTAAGCAATGCACACACAGGTTAAGCAATATTAAAGCTAACTCTCTGTAACCATATTTAACCGGAGGTTAGCACTGCTTACCGTTGCGCAAACCCACTTACAATTGCTTAAAAGTGCCTTAATCACTCTGTTTGCAACAGCCGCTGTTCTAGCCAGAAACAAAATAAACAGCCTTTGCAGATCTTGAACCAGGACCCTGTACACTATAGTCACAGTAGTTAACCACTAAGCCATCACAGCAGTACATAGGATTGAGGTATCACCAGACATATCCTCACTATAGGAAAATCAAACTGAACATGTGAAAGGAATCGATATACAGTTTTATGTTGTATAACCTACTACATAATATAAATATGTGAACTGGAGTACTGCATTAAGCCCAGATGTGAGGTGTCATTGTAATAAAGTGTTGAAATCCCCTAATAAACACAAGGACCCCATACAGTGTACATACAGACGAATCATGGATACCAAACACATATATAACATATAACGAATAATAAATCAATGCCAAAAAGCAAATAGTATGCAAATTAAAAATTAAGCAACACTAAGCATTGTACAGCCCAGCTTACTAGGCATAAGCAATGTGTAGGCCAGCTAACTCATTTTGCCCATTGGTATACCCCTTTAAGCAATGCCAACTTCAGGTAAGCATGTTTCCCCATGGTTTATTATTTTCAAAACTGTCCAATCACAGCAAACTGACAGAAATTGGCCCTATTTAAACCCAGTAGGTGGGAATACATTTCATAACTGGTTGCGTCTTCCTCCTGAAGGCACTATGATGACTGGTATGGGAGAGGGTGGGCGCTTTCATGCACAGCTGGGGCATCCAGGAGTCCAGATTCATGGCAGGACTCATTGTGAAAGAACATGACCAGAGATTGCTGCAGGGCCAGTACCAGGGTTACCAATGCAAAGAGGAAGCCTGGGACCATCTCACTCATGCTCTCACCAGTGCCACTGGCATAGCCCGAAATGGTGAGCAGGTCAAGCATCACTGTGCTGACCTGAAGTGGAGAAAGTGGGATCTGTTGGATCAGTGAATCTAGGAGGAGGCTAGGAGGATGGGGGATGTGCCAGCCGTGTGCAAGTATCAGGCCACTACCTGTTTAATAATTGCCAGTTCATGTATTTTATGGATAGGTGTGGCTAAATATTCCTCTTATGTCTTTCACAGTGGCAGTTAAGTGGGCTGTGAACCAGGAAGCCCATGCCTGTAGATTGCAGCAGTTGCGATGTGAAAGAGGTTAGTAATACTCTTGCATGTACTGTCATAGGAAATAAATCTCAACGTAGTAGTATGTTAATTCCCTGTATAAAACCTGTATTGTTTAAGGCATGTACTGCATACACCAGAGAATATGGCAGGTGCAGTCTCATATATATTGTATGTAAATAAAAGCATAATAGCCTGACAATAAAGGTCTAATTGCTGGACTGCATGTGTTTACTCTGGTATCATATGGTAATGTAGAGTTGCAATCTCTTAATAGTACTGTTGTATTAAGCACTGTAACCCACACTGTGCTACATAAATAAAGTGTGTAGGAATGTCTGTATATGACTGTTGTAATCACAAGACGTCATATTGTACAACTGAGAGAGACTTAGACAGAAAACAGTGAAAAGACAGCCAATAAAATCCACATAGCACACTCAACTGAGACGTGAACTGTTGTATTTTTAGCACACACTGCCATGGTTCAAATTCTGGGAGTGGTAGTAGGCTGTATGCAGAATCATATCCCACAACTGTACAGATATGTCCAGAATGTCCAGTAAATTGGCCTATATCTGCTGCCTGTCACCCTGTCCCCCCTGTCAAATCAGTGGGATTATCCCAGACATTTAGGCAGCAAATAAAACAGGGTTTATTACATCAAGCTTTCGAGTTGAAACTCTTTTTCAAGAAAGAGTTTCAACTCGAAATCTTGATTTAATAAACCCTTTTTATATGGATGGTCGTGCTTTGCCTTTTGTTACTGGGTTTAATCTTGTGTTGGTTCACCAGTATGTGTAGCTATACTATACCTGTTTCTTGGACTTTGTTAGGCAGCAAATAAGAAATACAACTGATTGTCAGACATCTATAAGAACAAACCTGTCACTCTAGCAACTCCACAAAATGTTATGAGAGTAATAAGCCAAGTATGTCCCATCTCCATCCCAATGTTGTGAAGCTGTGACCAGAGTGTGTGCAGTAACACAGTGAGACGTATGTGCATAATACTAATGTGGAATCTGGTAATATGTGTGGCAACATTCAGGTAGTGCTAACAAACATTGCCCGCACAGGTCAGTATGATATGAAAACTGTGCCTAGAAATAAAAGATTGTGTCAGAAAAATATGTATTAATGTGTGTATTAGTAATATGCTTAGTGCATTTAGAGCTTGAAAAGGGTTAAAACATTTATTCTATTTCATACTGCATAAATCTGTACAAACTTCAGATGCTTTCTGACCTTGTATTGTCAGTTATAATCTTTGCTTATGTTTGGAAATTTACTGAGAAGCAGATTATTTCTGCTTGCGTTAAGAAAATAATGAATAGAACAATACTACTTATATAAATGTTATGAAACTTAGACAAGAAGTTCCGCTTGTGCTGTGAGAAAATACACAGCTGTAGAAGCTATAGATAATTAGGACAAAGCCTGCTTGAAAATATGAACTGCAATCAGCATTTGCTTGTATCTGAGTTAGAAAAGTACCTTGAAATGTAACACTGTACAATAGAAGCCTGTAACAGGCTGGGGGCCCACCAAGGCCAGGTTGTTTTTCTCAAAAATTTCTCACAAATCTAGTCATGTCAGCAGAAAATCTGAGTAACATCTGCTGTAGAACAATACTGAAAGTTGTGTTTGATTACGTCAGCCATAGAAGGCCATGTCTTGTAAAACAGTATAAGAATAGCATGCTTCTTGTTAGTCTTCTTCTTCTTCTTTCGGCTTTTTCCCAGTTAGGGGTCACCACAGCGGATCACCTTATCCGCACATTGATTGGCAGTGGAGTTTTACGGTGTCGAGTTGCCAGCCCGTCGCCCAACCTTCCACAGAAGGCACACACACACACACCTAGGGCCAATGTAGAGTGTCCAATCCACCTGCAGCATGTCTTTGGGATGTGGGAGGAAACCAGAGCACCTGGAGGAAACCCACGCGACCACAGGGAGGATGTGCAGACTCTGCACAGAAGGCACCCCAGCCGAGGATCGAACCGGAGAACCTCTTGCTGTGAGGCAGCAATGCTAACCACTGCACCACCGTGGCCACCCAGCATGCTTCTTGTTAGTAGTTAGGCAAAATCCTGTATTTGCATGTTTTTGTCTCCTTGCAGCAAGTATTAAAAGTGCCTTAACTGAACCTTAAGTGTATTGGTCTTTGAATTTTTTTCCTTTTACAGATTGGTCCTTCGGACCAGAAACCCTCATTTCGCCTCAGATCAGACAGGCCAGGTGGCTTGAAACCGTACGGGGAAGAAACCACATCGGTTCTTCTTATTTGAAAAGCCCTCCGACTGAATTGTCGTACAAAAGAGGCCAGCCACTTTCTGATCTGCAACTGAAGGACGGGTTTGCTCGAACCAGGTGATCAATCACGAAGGCTCAGGTAAGGTGAATCTGCCTTTTTTTTCTGTTTTAGATCAGGGACTAGATTTGTATTATTTTGTTAAGACTTAGTTTATATAAGTCAGGGACAAAAAGATTACTGTCTTGTCATAGATCAGGAAAACAGAGCAGGTAGACAGTCATTCTGAAGAGACTATAACAAAATCTGTGGTACCAAGTTAAAAATAAGGTGTTACATAACAATTAAAAGGGTAGAACAAAATGGGTAATAATTGTACAAAAAGATCCCAAAATCCGCCGTTAACCGAAGACGCGAAATACATGCAGTCACAATGTGCTGATAATGTTAAGTACTATTCAAAATGGGTTAATAAGTATGAATTTGATGGTAAATTAGAAAAATCCTCACTTGTCAAACTTGTCAAACAGCTTAAAACTGATTCTAAAGGTCGGGTAAAAAAGCAACGTCAATTAGGAATTCCTCAGGCACACAGGTGGATTGAGGAAGTAAACCGAAGGGAGCAAAAGAATAATAATTCAAAAGCAATGTTTTTAATTAAGGAGGATAGTACCTTAGTAATAGCATCGGCCCCTCCGCCTCCCTTACCAGAATATGAAGCAAGTGAACAAGTAAGTCCACCCCGCGATATCCTGCTGTCACTGTAAAGAGAGACACTACAAAAGCAAAACCGTTTATTAGAGATCCCATCGAGACCAGGCCTCGAACACAGGCAGGAAATACAAAAGGGGACATTAAGTTGTATGAAATGAGTAGGAATTCACGATCTATGAGTGAAGAAGAAATGTGCCCACTTGTAGAAGTGCCTAATCCTCTGGCAGGACAAGAAGGTCAGGACCCAACTATTCTAGTGTATAGACCCTGGACTCCGGAAGACATCCGGAAATCCACAGAGGGAATTCCCCAACCAAAAGTTAATTTTAGAAAGTTTTAGAAGATTTGCAAGGAATGAGGCTAAGTTATAATTTAAACAGAGAAGAGGTAGAAAAAGTAGTCAGACAAATTGTGGGACCAGATTGGCACATGATTAGTGGTGACTGGAATCTCAGTGACGCTGCGCTCAGGCCCCTCCCACATAGCAGCTCAGAGCTAGACAACAGAGTGAAAGGTCTTACAGACCGAATCTCTGAGAAATGGAAGCCTAGGGCAAACTGGACTTGCATTAATCAAAGCATCCAACAAGAAGGTGAAACTGTTGACAGATATTATGCCAGACTGTTACAATGCTTTAATAACCACTGTGGAATGCAGGTTCCTGAAGATCAGACACACGATTCCCCATTTGAGCAGCAGTTAAAGAATGCATTTTGAAAGGCAGTATTGCACCCATAAGCAGCTTTATTACAAAGCACATGGTAGATCATGCTTGTACGAACAAGCAGATTACAGTCATTACTTGAATATGCTAGGCATGCTGAAAGGCATTTTAATAGCAAAAATAAAAAGAAAGACCAAGTATTTTCTGTAGAAGATGGAGCAGAAGTTTATGTAGTACAGTCCTGGAAAAAGGGCAAGAGAAATGCCCAGGGAAACAAACAATCTGATCAATGATCAGAGGACTTTGAAGGGCGAAAGAAAAGGGGTGAATGCTTTAAATGCGGTAAAAAGGGACACTTGGCAAGGGATTGCAAGAAAAACAAGAAGGCAACCACGGAAGACAAGGAGGGTGAGGACTGACTATATGATAGTCAGGAATCACTAGAAGGGGATAGCAGAGAAGGGACAAATGAGAATGTGACAGAGAGAGTAGAGAATGTGACAGAAGAAATAGAGGAAGTACAGAAAGTCATGGATAGTGAAGAAAATGAAATATTGGATTTAGCTTTATTGAGCTTAGAGCTCTGTTTAGCAGACACGAAACCAGAAGTTACACTCCTGGTAGAAGTGAGGGAAGTCAGATTATTGTGTGACTCAGGGGCATCACGGACCCTGATACATCCCTCCAAACTGCCAGAGAACTCAGAGTCACCTGATTACATATTAGTGAAAGCAGCTAATGGACAGCTGTATTGGCAGCCACTCTCCCATAATACTGCAATAATTGATCCTGTTTCAGGATTGACCCAGAAAAGCAAAATTGTTGTTTCTGCAAAATGCCCAGTAAACCTCTTGGGCAGAGACCTTATGCAGCTATTTGGTATAGCAGTAGTTCCGACTATGCAGGGTATGGAAGCACAGTGACAACTTGATACCTTCACAGTGCAACTGGAGGGTGAAATGTTTTATTGGTACAGCCAGGACTTGGTTACGACTGGTCCAGGGCAGTGACCGAAGAGTTGATGAACATAGCCATCAGCAAGTTCCCCTCCCTTGACATTGATAAGCAACATCTGTTGCACTGTACTCTGTATTATTGTAACACACACCAGGACCTGATAAGGAATATGAGCAAGAATTGTTTAGAAATCGTGCAAACAGATTGATATTACGTAATCTGTACTGGGACACAGAAGGCAACAGTGTAGCCAGCTGTTCATTGCCCCAGGAGTTCTTTGCACTTTATAAATCTAATGGATTACCACATGTTAGCTTAACTAAGGACAAAAATGTAAAATAGATAGACTTAGGAGAAAAAGTCACGAGATGGGAAAAACAGACAGAGTTAGAACTGTCAGAACAGGGAATACAAATGCAGAAGTTGAATTGGATAACTCAGACCCACCCAGCTGTACACTTGCAGTCTAGCAAGGACAGCTGATTAACACTCCTATTGGAGGAAGAGAATGCTTTACAGAATATACCAGAAACTATCTGGTCAACAGGAAAATCAGATGTAGGACTTATTCGTACAGCGGGACCAGTTACTATTATGCCAAAGTCAGCATTTAGACCACAAAAAAAAACAGTATCCCTTAAGGAAAGATGCAGAGGTAGGAATCAAACCTATTATAGCAGCTTTACTTAAGGAAGGGGTGCTGGTGGAATCTCCTGATTCACTATGTAACACACCCTTATTTCCTGTTAAGAAAGCGAATGGAGAATGGCGTAAGGTCCAGGATTTACAAGCTGTAAATGATGCAGTAATACCATGGGCACTCACGGTGCCAGACCCACACACCCTGTTGAATGATTTAAAACCTCAACAGAAATATTTTTTTGTGGTAGATATCAGCAATGCATTCTTTTCGATACCGATACACCCTGACAGCCAGTATTGGTTTGCATTCACATTTCAGGGGAAAGGGTATACATACACGTGACTACCACAGGGGTATTGTGAAAGTCCAACAATATTCTCACAAGAAATGGCAAGCAACATGGCGGAATTTACCCCACCAAGAGGTAGTCATATTTTGCTTTATGTTGATGATATCCTGCTAGCAGCCCCCACCCAGCAAGATTGTAAAGAAGATATCATAGCACTATTACAATTTTTAGCCACTGAAGGACAAAGTAAACAAAAATTAACTGCAGCTTTGGAAAAAACAAGTTAAATACCTAGGATATGTAATATCCAAGGAGGGTATGACATTAGATGAGGACAGAAAAGTAGCGATTTTGCAAGCACCAAAACCCACTACCAAGAAGGAAATTATGTCCTTTCTGGGTACGACTAATTGTTGTCGGAGCTGGATTCCAAACTATGCCTTGGAATCTGCACCGCTGACTAACCTGATTTATAAGAAGCCTATGGCAGCACAGGATTTGTTACAATGGACACCAGAAGCAGAATTTGCTTTCTGCAAACTGAAACAGTTAATAGCATCCTCATTAGTTTTGGGATTACCAAACTATCATAAACGTTTTTTCCAAACTGTAGATTGTAAGCAAGGTTATATGACATCAGTGTTAACACAACAGCATGGGGATAAGCAATGCCCTATTGCTTATTCATCACAACTGGACCCAGTGGCACGGTCTTTACCTCACTGTGTACAAGCAGTAGTTGCAGCTGCAATGGCAGTACAGGCTTTGGCCTCAGTAGTTTTGTTCCACCCTCTCACATTGACAGTGCCTCATGCAGTCAAGATTATTTTACTGCAAGAGAAGGTAGCATATCTTTGCCCTGCTAGGCATCTTTCCTGTATGACTATATTGTTGAGCCAACCTCATATGACAATTGAACGATGTATGACTTTGAACCCTTCTACCTTGCTCCAAACCCCTGCAGATGGCACACCACACAGCTGCCTGCAGGTGATTGAGCAAAAGAGACTGCCTAGAAAAGATCTTACGGATGTCCCCTTGGATGATGCCGAGGTGACATACTACTTGTATGGCTCATGCAAAAGGGGTCCTGCAGGACAGAACCTAGTAGGATATGCAGTAGTTTCTGATACTGACATAGAAGTAAAATCTTTACCACACAATTTATCTGCACAGGCAGCAGAATTGATTGCCTTGACACGGGCATGTACGTTAGCAAAGGGTAAATGTGTGAACATTTTTACTGACAGCCAGTACGCTTTTTCTACTGTACATGTCTTTCGCCAACAATGGAAAAATCGAGGAATGATAGCATCTACTGGCAAACCAATTAATCATGCACAGTTTATTTTAGATCTTTTAGAATCTATTCATTTACCTCAGAAAGTAGCTATTTGTAAATGCACAGCTCATACCAAGCAACAGGACAGGATTTCAAAAGGTAATGCGAGAGCTGATACAGCTGCAAAGCACACTTACTACACAAGCTGAAAAACAAAGATGGGTGAAACGAGGAGCAATTCTCGAAAAGGGACTGTACATCTTTAAAGAAGGGAAACTGATATTGCCATCTAATTTATTTAGATATGCAGCTTTGTTGAGCCATGGGCAGTGCCATGTCTCAACAGGGGGGATGGTACAGCTGGTGAACCAAGTGTTCACGACATATGGATTCTTAAATTACTCTAAAAAATTCTGCTCGATGTAACATGTTTCTAATAAACATCATGCACAAGGAGCGTTAAAGCCCAAGCAAGGGAGTTTCCCTACACCACCGTATCCGTTTCATACTATCTGTATGGATTTCATAGAGTTGAATAAATGTAAAAATAAGAAGTATTGTCTTGTCATTGTAGATATGTTTTCCAGATGGGTGGAAACCTTTCCAACTAAAAATCTAGATGCTGCAACTTTGGCAAAAGTACTTGTTAAAGAAATCATCCCTAGATTCAGCATTCCGGAAAGGATCTACAGTGACAACGGCACACACTTCATAAACCAGACCATACAACAGTTAAGTAAACATTTTGGTATTTCTTTAAAAAATCATTGTGCGTATCACCCACAATCTGCAGGACTAGTAGAGAGGCATAATGAGATTTTAAACAGTAAGCTAAGGAAGTTAATAGTAGAAACACAGAGAAATTGGGTGTACTGTCTGCCCCTGGCACTGTTGAGCATGAGAACTGTTCTGAATGCAAAAGGATAGACTCCTTTTGAAAAATTATTTGGAAGGGCGTATTATATACCTCAGTGGAAATCTCTCATGCCTGCAGACCAGGAAGCTGACAATACACTAGTTGAGTATATGCGAAACTTGTTAAATTCTAAACATCTGTTGCAGTCAAATTCTGTTTTAGATAAAGAACGAATCAGACCATCAGAGGTGGCAGTGCCCCCTGGTACCTGGATTTGGATGAAGACAGTAAAGAAAAAGAACTGAGCATCACCAAAGTGGGAAGGCCCATATCAAGTGCTTCTGTCGACACCCACTGCAGTCAAGATTGCAGAGCGTGCCTCCTGGATCCACCTGATGCACTGAAAACTCATCAAAAACTTTGAACTGGACAAAAATCTTGTTACATGCCAAGAGTAAAAATGATAGAGTCCAGAAGAAACAGGAATGCAGAACAACCCTTTCCTCAGAAGTATTGCATAATCATCCTAACTGTACTAGTGACAATAATCTTTTTGTTGTGGCCTTTCCTCTTCCCAGCCACACAGATTGAACTGAATAAACGTGAAGTGTTACTCATAGGCTGGCATCCAAACTTTAACACTTACCAGGCAATTAAATATGTGTATGCTGAGAGTTTCAATGTTTTGAATTGCTGAATTTGCACAGCTTTGCCGACAGCATACATTATTAATGACTACAGTCCCCTAGGGGTCAATGAGACCTGGGAAAACTTGATTTATGATACTTCAACCATTACATCACAAGATAAAATAGCACTGCACTTGTCTGTTCCACAAAAGGGAACTGTGTGTTTTTATAAAAATTATACTGTTCAGGTGGGTTGGAGCAATTGCAATGTGACTGTTCCTTATAAATGTTACATTAAAGGTAACAATGCAGATTTTTATTGTAATACAAACTATGATTCATTTATTGGATTGATGCACAAAGCAATTGATGAAGTAAAACATAATTCTGTTCTTTATAAGCAACTGTCTATAATTGATAGAAAAATGTTTCATGCAGGGCGAGTGTATATTCATAGCAAGGTTACTACCAAAGTAAAGGATTGTTATTTTGTGTGTGGCAGAAAGGCATACAAATGGTTACCTGAGAATTGGTCTGGCAGTTGTTTTTTGGGTTACCTGGTTCCAGCCATATGACACACTGCAGTTTTGCCTCGAGGAAAGATTCGAAATGTCCAAGAGGTCATCAAGAACCCTGTAAATCCAGTGGGACAAATCGATGCACGTTGGAAAGACCATCATTCAATAGACAAGGGACTAACACACATGGACTTGAGCGATAGCGTTATATCATGGGCAGGCATATTACCAACATATGGAGCAGTGAAATCGATCTGGGAGCTGAGAAAACTGTCGAAACTTCTCAAAGTAATGAGCAACGCAACTTTTCCACTCTCGAATTGGTGACGGATGAACTGAATGCTATGAGAACTGTAGTGCTTCAAAACCGCATGGCTCTCAACTTCACCCTAGCGGCAAGAGGTGGTACTTGTGCTTTAATCCAAGAAGAGTGCTGTTCATATATTCCTGACCATAAACACGAGATAGACAATCATCTTGAGGTAATTCAGCAAGTGTCGGCCATGACCCAAACCCACTGATGGACTTTTTCCAGAAATGGTTTGGGGGGTGGGGTACCATCCTAATGAACATCCTGATTGCCATTTGTGTAAGAATGCTCCTATTGGGAGTATGTGTTTGCTGTGGTATCCCCTGCATGAAAAGACTGATAAAAGACTTTATAGACATGTCAGTGTCTGAAACTTTATATCAAAGTACTGAGTTTGAAGAACTGTTAAAAGATTGAAAATGCTTTCATAAGTTTAAACTGAATGACTCTCTTAACTGCAAATCCTGAGTGGGAAGAGGTTAGGAGAAGAAAACAAACCATTTATGCTTATTTTGAAAGTAGAATAAAAGTATTAATAGGGGGGAAATGTCAGAAAATATGTATTAATATGTGTATTAGTAATATGCTTAGTGCATTTAGAGCTTGAAAAGGGTTAACACATTGATTATATTTCATACTGCATAAATCTGTACAAACTGCAGATGCTTTCTGACCTTGTATTGTCAGCTAAAATCTTTGCTTATGTTTGGAAATTTACTGAAAAGCAGATGATTTCTGCTTGCGTTAGGAAAATAATGAATATAACAATACTACTTGTATAAATGTTATGAAACTTAGACAAGAAGTTCCGCTTGTGCTGTGAGAAAATACACAGCTGTAGAAGCTATAGATAATTAGGACAAAGCCTGCTTGAAAATATGAACTGCAATCAGCATTTGCTTGTATCTGAGTTAGAAAAGTACCTTGAAATGTAATACTATACAATAGAAGCCTGTAACAGGCTGGGGGCCCATCAAGGCCAGGTTGTTTTTCTCAAAAGTTTCTCACAAATCTAGTCATGTCAGCAGAAAATCTGAGTAACATCTGCTGTAGAACAATACTGAAAGTTGTGTTTCATTACGTCAGCCATAGAAGGCCATGACTTGTAAAACAGTATAACAATAGCATGCTTCTTGTTAGTAGTTAGGCAAAATCCTGTATTTGCATGTTTTTGTCTCCTTGCAGCAAGTATTAAAAGTGCCTTAACTCAACCTTACGTGTATTGGTCTTTGAAGTTTTTTCCTTTGACAGATTGATATTCTGTACTGGTACTGTTTGCTCTGGTATTGTATGGCATTGTTAGTGTTGCAGTTGCTCTGAATAATAAGGTATTACTCATCACTGTGACCTACACTGTGCTACATAATAAAACTGTCTAGGAAATCCTGTATAAGTGTAGTAATTACAAGTTCAGATTGTAAAACCACAGGAGACTTATAGAGAGATATCAAAGAGATACACAGCAATATCTATATAGCACACTCAATTGTGATGGAGACTGTTTTATTTTTAGCAGAGACAGCCATGGTTCGAATCCTGCGAATGGTAGTAAGTGATATGCAGAATCATAACTCACAAATATATAGAATTGTCCAGAATGTCCAGTAAATTGGCCCATATCTGCCGGCTGCTACCCTGTCCCCCTGGCATGTCAGTGTGCTAATCTCTGACATGTAGGCAACATTTTATGTCATATAACTTTCAGGCCTGTACATATTTGGAAAATGTCAATGAAAACAAACCTGTCATTGTACAAATCACCAAAGGTTTAAGAGGGCAATAGTCAAAATATGTCCCGGTTCACCTGCATGTTGTCAAGACATGCCCAGAGTGTGTGCAATAAGAGATGGGCAGGTATGTGTATAACATCAACCTGGAATCTGGGAATATCTGTAGAAAGAGTAGTGTTAACATACAATACCTCCACAGGTACACCACGTAAGAGGTGTATACTGCAGGTAAAACTCATTTCATGTATATAATTGTATACATCCATACAACTGTCCAAAGTAAGGCCAGAGGGTAGTGTACTAAAACCTGTAAGGTACAGATCACAGCTCTGACTAGGAAGGTAAGGAGAATGACAGGACTAAAACAGTTGTTAATTGACATCTTTATCCCCCCCGCCACATCTGCAGCAATAAAGTAAATACACAACTCAATCGGTATGTGCTCCATTAAATCTATTGTTGGAACATATGTCCTATTGTTTGATAAATACTTAAATTTGTTCCCATGCATGTGCCATGTTGAAATACACCCACATTGGTGGCATGCTGCCATCAATGTACCTGCATGCTGTTGTAAAGGCCACTGTGGTTCCATGGATCTAGGACTTTTGATCGAAAGATCAAAAGCCTGAATCCATTACCACCGAACACACTAACGAAAGCGCTTTCATCAAAAAAGTTTTTTTGTTAAAGTATGTAACAAAAAAAAAAAAAGACAAAATCTACTTGAATGCAGTGGTGCAAGCACCCCTGTACACCCCATGCCACTTTAATATTCTCACTCAGAGGTCACACTACATTGGGGAAAAGGGAATTTTCCCTTAACACACTGTAGCATGACTGGAACAACAAACATACTTACGCGAAACTGCTGCTTCGGTGAACAGCACTTTTGCGCAAGTATGCTCACCAATTTGGGATTCGGTGAAAGATGCAGTCGAGCATCTGTACAGATCCCGGTTCCATATATGCATGTGACCTGTTTGCTATGCAACTGTTCTATATCTGGTCTTTCAAGTTAATGGGAATATCTATACATGCTGTTATACCTAATCCTGGAATGTGTTGACTATTACTTACCCACATATGTTGTAAATTTGAACACCATAGCCTGTTTGGGTAGGCCAGTCCCAGCAGACCCACCTGTCCCACCTCAGCTGGCCGTGGCACTATGCACCAGCATGTCTGGGGTCCACTCCGGGACCTCCTCGTCTGCTGGTCCTCCACCACCTTTAAGTGGAACTGCCTCAGGGGATGGGGCTCACCCCCACCTGGGAGTGGGCATGGACAAGACACTGTCACCCATCGCCAGGTCCAGGCTGTGGTGAATAGCGTAGTAATGCCGGGAGTTTGGAGATCTGCTATGCCAGCTTGATGGCCACGTGTCACAACTAGAGGGTCAGCCTGGCCCTCCTACTCAGCCCCCACCACAGCCACCTTTGGGGCTGTGAAGGTGCAGTGGTGACTGCACATGGGTGGGGTCCTCAGTCCCACTGTATCTGCTATGGGGCTCATGGGCTTCCGATTTCCAAACACCCCTCCCCATCAAGGTGTTTACCCCCCCACATGTCATATACCACCCCTGTATGCTGTCTTGTCTCTTTTGTCTGTTATCCTACCCAACCTACCTGCCCAAATATACCTACTATCCCTCCCCAACATCCCACTCTCACCAGAACAAAAAAATCTCGCCCCATACATAGCTGTCCATTTCGCACACATGTCCACTGGATACATGTAATCTGGTCTAATTGGCTTCATAACATATTATTGTTGTCCTCACTCCTCTCTCAGGGGTTTGAGTGTCCAAATCTATCTCCAAATTCAGTGTATATGCACAGCTGTTGCTGTAAAAGAAATGGGCAGCTATGGAACTTCCCTAAACCCGTCCTGCACATCCCTAGCTATTTTCCCTACTGTCTTTCTCTCTTTGCGACCCTTTTTCACCACTATCCTATCAACCCTTTTTCATTTCTTTTAAAGAAATTAGCATGGGGGTAAGTGGAAGTAAGCACTTTTAAGCAGCAGTAAGTGGGTTTAAGCCTGTTTACATGGGGGTAAGCAATGCATACACAGGTTAAGCAATTGAGAAGCTACATCAGTATAAGAAACTGTAACCAGATGTTAGCAGTGCTTACCTACACTCAAACCCTCTTACAACTGCCTAAAAGTGCCTTAATCACTGCCTATATATATATATATATATATATATATATATATATATATATATATATATATATATATATATATATATATATATATATATATATATATATATATATATATATATATATATATATATATATATATATATATATATATATATTACCCGTATTATATACAGATATATATCTATAGATATAAAAGAGAACATAAATACATATATGATCAAAGTCACCATTAATGGGGCTGAGGGGGTCCAAGCTAAATACGTTTTGTAAGTATTGATATCACCCCTCCCCACAGCAAAACACATCTACCCTGCAATACAATACCAACTGTTGCAAGTTCCATACCCAGGATCTGACACAGCATGGGCACAAGACATTAACATTAATCCATCCCACCTGTATGATGTCAGGATGGTATCAATAACATATCATGCAGTACACTTTGACCATAGGGAATGTAGAATCTGGAAGCAATAAACATTCCAAAGATACATACACACACACACACACACACACACATATATGCAGATACACACACACACACATATATATATATATATATATATATATATATATATATATATATATACACACACACACACACACACACACACACACACACACACACACACACACCCTGGACGGTGTGTGTGGTTTGCAATGTGGAAGCCCCATGAGCCCCCATATGGAAACAATGGGAACAAGGCCCCCAGCCATTGCCAGTCACAACAGCAGCTTTACGGCCCTGAAGGTGCCTGGGCTGGAGGCTGAGCAGGAGGAGCATGTGGACCTTGTGATTGTGTACTGATGGCCTCAAGGTGATGTAGCACATCCCCAAGTCTCTGTGAAGCTCCCTATGCAACAGACTCTGGACCTGACCTCGGGTGACAGGATCATGTCTGTGTGTTCTCCAGGTGGGGAACACCATCCCCTGAGGTGGTTCCACATGAAGGTAGTGCAGGACTAGTAGATGAGGAGGCCCCAGAGTGGGTCCCACATGTGATGTGGCCTGGTAACATGACCAGATGAGGTGGAGAGGTGGTCCTGCTGGCAACTGTTCCCTAAACATGCTATTGTGTCACTATTATAGAACATATGTGGGTAGTAATAGTCCACACAATCCCAGATCATGTCCAACATCATGCATAGATATCCACCATAACACATAACGACAGATGTGCAGCAATCACATAGCAAACAGACCACATGAATATATGGAACCATAGTGGCCCTTACAAAGGCATGCAGGTAACATTGTCTGTAACAGGCCAGCAATGATAGTGTCCCCACAGGGAACATGGCTACAAACACATAGCACAAAGCATGGTACAATACGATAAATGTCCCAATGGTAGGTAAGCTGTAGCCACACCTACTGAGCTGTGTGAACAGTTTGTTGTCGCAGATATGGTGGGGGGGGACAGAGATGTGTATTAAGAACTATGGTAACCTTGTCGTATGAGTTGCTCATACCAGTTTCCATTTTTATGTCTATCTGGCAAGATGTCACATGGGAGGTTACCCCTGTATTCAGAGGATGAAAATTAAGTCATCAACCACCTGGTACAGCACATACCAGGTGGTGTTTGGAAGGACAGCCCATGAACAGCCGGAGCGGACCACCCTGTGGAGCAATCTAGTCCACAAGGTCAATGATGTCAGCCTGCATAACTGCAGTTATGAGCATTACAATGACCTGCTTCACAATGCCGGCCGGCGTGCTGCTGCAGTCCGGGGGGATAACCTCGCAACAGGGGGGGGTCATGCCACCCACCCCCCCAACACATGTTGAGGAGCTCCTCACCAGCCTCGTGGCACCTACCCACCTGCACATGCAGCAACTGGTGAAGACCATAGTGGAGGTGGGCGGAGGACACATCAGTAGACCACTGTTGCATTTCCATCCACATCTGTACAGGTAGATCATGCAAATGTGAAATGACATATATATATATATATATATATATATATATATATATATATATATAGTCTGTTGCTGCTTAGTAGTAATAAACAGATGTGCATAAGCTGTAGTATTGTGGACTTATACTGTTGATGTACTATAATGCTGCACGCACCATGTGCCAATGCCACAGCTGTGGCTACTGACACCACATCTCTCACACTCTTATGTAGGTCCCTCTGGTATACCACTAAGGCAGCGGCCTGTAGCTGGTGAGTATGGTTTATGTTCATGCTTGCCTATACATCAGTCATGTTATGGCTATGGTATATTCCATGAACTCATCTAACACACCTACCCATAATGCATAAGTTCATAGGTTCATAGGCATATACTAGGCTATCTGCTCTAGGGCATTTATAAGCCTAGCCAGAGTGTGCGTGGCTTTCACCACCCCTTAGGTTGAAGAATACTATACCCATTAGTTAGCTGTGCCTCTGTCTAGTAGTAACACAGAGATGATCCCTGGGGTAAACCTACGATCTCCCATCCACTGGTCAAGATTCCTCTTGAATAGAGCCAGTGAGGAGCTCTGCCTCACATGGACCAGGATTTTGTTCCACAGCATACGGAGTCCCTGGGTAATGCATCTGTCCCTCCAGCATGTCCTATTTATATCCGTGTTGAGGTTTAAGTCTCTTGCTCTCGTGGCTCTGGTGGATTTGGATTTTTTGAGGTGGAGCATGTCCATTAATTCTGGGTTGGACATGGCCTTGTATGTCAGGCACAGATCACCTCTGAGCAGATGGTATGCGACTGAATAGAGCTGGAGTTTCTTCAGTCGGGCAGCATATGGCATGTTTTTGAGCCCCTTTATCCTTTTGGTGAGGAACTTTTGGGGTCTTTCCAATTGCTGCAGGTGTCGGGTAAGATACATTCCGAATGGGGCATTGTACTCAATCATTGGTCGAATAAGTGAAGAGTACAGGGGAACAATGACCTCCCTTGATCTGGATGTGAATCCCTTCATGATCAGGTGGGCAATGTAGAAGGTCCTCCTAACCACTTTGGCAATGTGAGTGTCGAAAGAGAGGTTACCGTCTACTTGGGTCCCTAGGTCTCTGATAACCTCTTCCGTGCTTAATGGATTGCCACCTATGTGGTAATTAGGGGTTACCTTGTTTTTCCCAAAGGGTATGACTATACATTTTTTGGTGTTTAGCTTTAAGCCATGGCTCTGGCACCAGTTATCCGTTTCTATGAGACCTCTCTGGAGGATATCTGTGTCTGATGGATTCTCAACTATGGCTCCCAGTTTGCAGTCATCTGCAAACTTTGTCAGCCACAATCCTCCTATGTTTGCCTGTACTTCTGAAAAATAGATGCCGAACAAGAGGGTCCCAGGACTGAGCCCTGTGGGACACCGCTTGGGACCGGCTTGGAGTCTGACATGGCACCAGCAACTCTAACCCTGTGGGTTCTGTCCTTGAGCCAGTTTGCAACCCATCTTGTGACATATGGGTTTACATTTAAGCTGGTGAGCTTTTCTATGATACCCGAGTGGGGTATTGTGTCGAAAGCTTTAGCAAGGTCAAGGTAGGCTGTGTGAACTGCCTTACCCTCATCAATGGCCTTGGTGACTGTCTCAAAAAAGTTGACCAAGTTCAAGAGACATGATCTGCCCTTTACAAAGCTGAATTGGGTAGGATCCAACGTCTGTAGGTCCCCAATGTCTTTATTTATGAGTTCCATTATGATCCCCTCCATAGTTTTGCAGACCAGGCTTGTTAAGCTTATGGGGCGGTAATTACCAGGGTCCGTAGAGGCACCGCCTTTGTGGAGTGGGACCACAGTTGCCATACGCCACTCTTTGGGTACGTATCCTGTGGTAAGGCTGAGGTTAAACAGCAGCCTTATGTGCGGGTTTAGTTCCTCATTGAGTTTGTGTAGCACACAGCCAGGGACACCATCTGGTCCCATCGATGCTGTGTTTTTAGCTTTAGAGAGAGCAGCTCTCACCTGGGCATCTGAGATGTTTGGGAGGCTACACTCTGCTGGTATAGATATTTCTCCTTTTGGGGGGGATGGAGGGGAGAAATTTGCACTGAACCTGTCTGCCAGTATGTTGGCAATGTCTGTGGGTTCAGTGATTTTTGTATCATTTTGGACTAGTTCTGAGCATATCTGGGAGTTTCCACCCAGGTTTCTGACATAGCTAAAGAAGGCCTTGTGATTGTCTTTTGAGTCCTTGGCGATTTTTCTCTCAAAGTTGGCCTTGGATGATTTTATGACTGATCGTAGTTTTTTACTAGTATTGATCAGGGATGTCTTCCCTTTTGGGGTTTTTGCTCTTTCCTGTAGTAGCTTTCTCCTCTTGTTGTAAAGTTTGTTTATGGCTGGGGTCCACCAGACTGGGCGCTTGCCTTTGGTGGAAAGGGTCTTGATTTTATTTGGGATTGCTTGTTCCATGCAATCCTGGAGGTGCTCGTAGAAGGCTTATGTAAGGGATTCAGTAGCGTGGGTTGTGGTTTCCACTGGCTCGGGGGCCTTGAAGGATACCACACCAGTCTTAAGAAGTGTGAAGTTGGCTTTTGAGAAGTTCTTCACTGTGGTCTTTTTTGTTGGGAGTGGGGGAGGGATGTGGATCTCCAGTGAGATTAGTTTATGGTCCGATCTTACCAGTGAGGGATATACTTCTGGTGTGGACTATTTTGTCCCTGTTTGTGATGATCAGGTCTAGTATATTTTCCCCTCTTGTGGGAATGGTGACTAGTTGTTCCATAGCATTAGAGTTAATGAACTCTAGGAACCTTTGGGCTAGGGTATTGGGGCTTGAGTAATGTTCCCAGTCTATGTTTGGGTAGTTGAAGTCACCCAGTATGATGGTGTTTGAAGAGACATTTATACTCTCCAGTGTCTTCAGGAAGGCTGTGTGGGATTCCTGAGTTTGAGAGGGTGGTCTGTAACATGCTACAAACTGTAGAGCAGTTTTGCCTATGGTTAATTGCACCTGGATGGTCTCTGATGCTTCATGCGTTGCCACCAACCTGGAGGTGTGGGTATCCTTGATGAATATGGATACACCCCCTCCTTTTGTGGTACGGTCCGGGTTTTGGGGCTGGAATGCATGATATGAGGTAAAACCTGATAGTGCCGGGGTGCTCTCAGGAGCCTTGAACCAGGTTTCAGTCACAGCACAGACATCGATGTTCTCCATACTGAGGAGGGCTTCGAGGGCGTGCATCTTGAGATTTAGACTTCTGGCGTTGAGCAGCATTACCCTTAGTTTTTTCCATTTTTGTTTTCTAGGGCGGTAGGTTTAGAATTTGAGCCTTGCCTAAAAAAGGCACTATGGGGGTGGCAAGAGCCTTGGCCAATATCCGGAAACCTAGGGGTGACAGGTGCAAGCCGTCCCTTGCAAAGCAGCGTGGCTTGTCAAGCATGTCATCCCAGGCAGACAGACATTGGATCCCCTTAGAATGACACCAGAAATTAAGCCAATTATTAACACTGATCATTTTGTCTCTGTATTGTGGCATCATTCTTGGTGAGGGTAGGATACTGCTCAGGGTCAGGGTCATACCAGCCTGGGCTACATAATCTGAGAGCTCCTCTATGTCTCTTTTCATGTAGTCCAGGGAGGTACGTCTCAGGTCGTTCACACCGGCATGGACAATGACTGAGTCATACTTGTACTTGCTGTGGAGTGACCTGAGTGCTTGTGTTATGTGGCAGATTCTAGCGCCCGACAGGCAGCTTACTGTGACCCTCCCCTTGCTCAGTCTGGTGAGTGGGACATCAGTGTGTCTGACTATGGAGTCACCTATGACAAGTGTGTCTGGCATTGTGTTTGGCCTTAAGGGCTGTGAGTGATTTGCACACTGACTTTGTGATCTATGTGTTACTTGTGTTTTGTCATGAGGTGGCAGTTGCTTGGGTGTCTGCTTTGGAGGCCTCTGCTGTTTAGGTAGATTTTTGATCAGTGCCTCCGAGTATGTCTTTATGTGTTTATGTGTTTGATTTGTAGTTGTGATAGTTCTATGTGGGACTGGGTATGTGGTGTGTGTGGTTACCTTCTCCTCCTGTCTGGTCTTGCCAGTCTTGAGTTGAGAGAGCTCAGCCTCCAGTTTGGCTATATAGTTGCATCTCTCGCATGTATTTGTGTTTTGTGGGAGGAGGAGAGGGTTGTCTGTGTACATGAGGCAATTGTAACATTGCCTCAATATTCCCAGATTCACTAGCTGGGCAGGAGAGGACGTAAGCAACTGACCCTTCGACATGCTAGAAGAAGTGAAAAGTTTGAGGTGTAACTGAGTCAGAGAGGACTTATAGGGAAGTGAGTACTCAAGGGGGTTTTAAGCTAGTGAAGTACTTTGTATAATATAGAAGTGCTTTACCTGACAAAAAAATGCTTTAGGAACAAGTGCTGAGCTTTTCAGATAAAGGATAGACTGTTTAGATTACAAGTAGAGGAGTTCTAAGGGAAAAAATGAAGAGCAGACTTTACAGAGCCAGAAATAGTTTTACCTTGTTTAACCGGCGCTGCCCGATGGTGCTCTAGTGGCAACTCCGCGCTAAAGCGTGCTTTATAGCAGGGGGCTGGAAAAAGCTAGGAATTGACCCAAAATGGCCAATAGACTACAAGTTTCTGGCTGGAACCACTCCCTTAAGGACAAATAGGCTGCTCAGTGCTCCCCACTCCCACTGGTGAGCAAAGAAACTTCCCTTCGACCAAATAAGGAATAGAATAGCACAGGAACCAAGACAAAGCCCAGGGATCAGCAAACTCTGATGACTGGACTAAACTAGTTTAGCAAGGCAGGAAAATAAGATATATTTTTTGTTTTTTTTCACAGAGACAGGCAGAAACAACAATAAATGCTTTGAATTTCGATTAAATGCTATCAAAAAGCTAGCACACTTGAGTGTGGTAGTCTACAGTTAAAGTTTAAGCAAACAAACTTAGAAGTGCAAAACAGTACTTATGGCTCAGAAAAAACACTTAAAATAGATAGCAGAGCTTTTAAACAGGCAAAAACAGTAGTCGAAATGCACAATAAGTCGAAAAAACACAGAAAAAAATACTTAGATCTGGAAAAGTCACTCTTTTAGCTCTCTGCTGCTTGTGGAACTCTGCTGGACACCACGAGAAGTTGTGCTGAGTTCAATGCAAGCTCAAAAAGCCCGCCAAAGCGTGCTTTATAGCAGGGGGCTGGAAAAAGCTAGGAATTGACCCAAAATGGCCAATAGACTACAAGTTTCTGGCTGGAACCACTCCCTTAAGGACAAATAGGCAGCTCAGTGCTCCCCACTCCCACTGGTGAGCAAAGAAACTTCCCTTCGACCAAATAAGGAATAGAATAGCACAGGAACCAAGACAAAGCCCAGGGATCAGCAAACTCTGATGACTGGACTAAACTAGTTTAGCAAGGCAGGAAAATAAGATGCCATACATGTTCACGTATTGTTGCTGTTAACTGCAGTGCATCACAGTGGTCACCATGATGGTGTATCTTAAGGGTATGTCAGACACCTCCAATATAACTAACATCGTGTCATTGCAAAATGTGTCCACAGGGATGAACATAATGGTGGGACAAATGGCCTACAGTAGGGACATGTGTGAAACATCAGCCTTATACAGTGCTACAACAATGTATATACCAGTGTTATAATGGCAACTCTTACAGATCTATGCTACGGCATATCATAATACAGTGGTCCACAAGCCTTAAAACCTGCAATGTGTTCCCAACATGAACAATGAATGTATAATATGGAATCATATGTTAGGGAAGCAAATATAGGAAATACATACCTTCAGAAACACTGGAAGCATATGTGTGCACACACTCCAGAAAAAATATTGTGGAAGCAGCTGTTGAGGTACTGACTGCATGCATTTGTCATGGATATGCACCTTTCAGTAAGTACACATCCCCAATGTCACACCATGTATTGGTCTGCTGTCCAAGACATTTAGCCGTCAAATGTGCACACTTACCTGCAACAGAGGCAGGTGTGGCATGCACACATCTTACATGATATGGTGTGGGCCCCATACACAATAGGTAGCACGCATGAGCTGGACATGTAGCCATACTTCACCATTGCATATGCCATGGTAAACTGTGCAGACAGTCATTTATGTGGCAATGATGTATGGGACAGGAATGATGTAGGAAATAAACAGATGGCCATCCAAGACAAATGATGTCACATGTAGCAAACTGGTCATGTGGGCTGCCCAGTAACATGCCACAACACTGAGGGGGGGGGGTTGCAAGAATGTCTAGCAAGTACTGGCTGTACATGTCCCATGTCAGCAATTGTCTGGACTCTGCAAGCGTGTGGCCTATGGGTTAGGGTAGTCAGATCTGACAGTTGTACCACAGGAAACATCAGCCAAGACTCTACAAGTAGTGTATGCATAACAGAAGAGTATCCCAAAAGTCAGACATAGTCTGACATACCATCATATACACATTAACAAACACATAACTGACAGACACACATGCGATAAACCTGGGCCTATCAGTGTTAACTAACTTGTCAGTGTGTCCAATGTGTTACAGGTAGGCTGCCCACAGCACATGCACAACTGGGCTGCATTGTGTTATCAGTTACCTGTATGGTTGATGGTGACAGTGGTGACCATACAGTGGTACATGGGACATGTACTGGGGGTACCATTGATGCTGTGTTTTTTGCTTTGGAGAGGGCGGCTCTTACCTAAGCATCTGAGATGTTGCTACTGTAACAGGGTTGTCTTAACACACATGTTTTGTGTGGGAGGCCACATCTGCTATTGACAGTTATGCCATCGGTTACTGACAGACATCCTAAGGACATCATAGTACAGTACCACTGATAGCACAGTAATGATCCTGTGGACTACAGCAGAGATATGACCAATATATGTGGACAGTCTGGCACACTCTACTCAGTCCTGAGGTATACACAGACCCCCTTCATGTGAGACATGTGGACCTAGCCTGAAAATTTGGATGTAAACACCCATGTAACATGGGTATAGCACGTAAATACTGGACTACATATGCCCACACAGTTTATGTATTCACACATGCCTATCTATCCTGACACATAAAAACTAGTGTTGCAGAGGTCACATGGCCAAATACTACCCAGTAGTTAGTGACATGCATCTGTACAGAATCCCACTGCTTTGTCAGAAATACACAACTGTTATGGTGGCCTGGCAGCAGTACATCTTGCAAATATTTGGACATAACATCACACTGGATAATTACACTAAGCTGCTAGGCATCTAACAAAGCACTGTGCAAACTACAGGCAGACTGCCACAACACTGGCCTACATTTTGTATGGAGGAATACACATGTACCTGCAAACAGAGCTGGCTCTACAGGCATGTCACAGCACAGAGTCACAGACACCTGTGAGAAAGTGCATACCCACAACCGATGTGAACACAGCCACAGCCACATATGGTACGCAAGCTTAATATGACACTATATGGACTGTCTGATAAACACCATCCTATGTGCCACTCACACACTATCCTACATAAACTGGGTCATGACACAGTGTGGTCCAATGCCTGTCTGTGGTATGGGACATGTTTGTGTTTGGCCCTACAAACATGTGAGCTGATAGGGTACAATACAATGGAGCAGCATGTAACATCAGATAGAACAAGACCAACAAAGTACAGTTGTCTACACTTACCATAAATGTAGATGTTTGAGTGTATTCACTGTTGCAGTCATCACATTTGGGTTATCTGCCTGCAGGTAGAACTCAGCTGGCCTGAATACCCGAGTCTTCTGATTTCTGCATAGAATGCTGTCAGTTCTTCCTTGACGTCAGGTTGTCAGGGGTATAAAACATGCAGCCAATGCCATTACATCTGTTTTTCTTGCCCCAGATGTCAGGTGCCCCCACAATAGGAAGCAATTAAATGGTATGGTAAACCCCCATCAAAAAGCAACTACACAAGAAGAAATAGGTATACCAACCAGAAGGAGAGGTAGAGCCAAGAGAAGTCAGGGGGCTGGAGGGAGGGTAACCAGGACTGCAACAGTGAATACACTCGAGCATCTACATTTATGGTAAGTGTACACAACTGTACTATGTTCTTCATGTTTCACTGTTGCAGTCATCACATTTGGGTTGATTCCCAAAGCTAAAAAGGGAGGAGTAAGTTAAAGAGCATTAGGGCCAGCTATTAATCCCTGCAAGACTGCAGTGGCAAATCCAGCTCTGGATTTAGAAAAGATAGGCAAGTGGTAATGCTTGGTGAAGGTATGTACAGAGCTCCAGGTGGCAGCTTCTAGGATGTCCCTGGTAGGGACCCCTCTGAGAAATTCCGCAGAGGTAGATGCAGCCCTGGTGGAATGTGATCTTATCCCTTGTGGGGTAGGTTTTCCATGATGCTTGTAGCAGAAATGAATGCAGTGGGCATTGTTTGGGAAATTGGGAAAGTTTGCTTTGAAATGGCCTTCCCCTCTGCCCCTGCAGCAATGCTAACTAGTAGCTGCTCAGATTTTTTGATAGGCTTAGTCCTATCCAAATTGAATCTAAGTTGCCTGTGCATGTCCAGAGAGTGCAGTATTCGTTCCCCTTAGTTTTGTGGATTGGGAAAAAGTAGGCAAATGAATAGACTGATTTAGGGCCACAGAAGACACCACCTTGGGCATAAAGGAAGGATTAGTCCTGAGAGAAACCCTGTCCACATGGAAGATAATGAAGGGTTCCATTGCCATGAGGGCCTGTAATTCAGACACTCTTCTTGCTGAAGTGATGGCTAGAAGGAAGGCTGTTTTCCAAGAGAGTAATTTCAACTCAAAACAAAACCCGTTCCACAATGAGTTCAGTTGTTACATGCTCACAGCAACCTCCACAGAGGATACGAATCACACACACCATGTCTCACAGTTGCCGTGTCTGGGATTGGAATCCCTACCTAACTAGTACATCATACTACAACATTACACAGTTATAGCATGCGCCACGGAGATTAATGGGCTACGCTTTCACCAAAGGTGTATTTCAGTGTGAATGATATCAGCAGGCTTGCCAAAGAAGAGCAATGGAAGTTGTAGTGACTGTGAATGGCCTCAAAAGCATTGCTCTCTACACAAACACACAAACATCCACAATTGCCATGTCAAGGAGGTGTGGCATTCACAGGATGATACTTGTACTGGAACATTTGCTGGGGGCCCCCAAATGCTAACACCGGCCCAGATAACCAAAATCAGTTATAGTAAAATGCAGGAAAAGGTAGTAGTCTGATTAGCAACAAGCTTCTCTTTAAATAAGGTACACCTTACCTGGGCTAAGACATGCTTGTGTGATTACATTCTATGTAGCTATATGGAGTGCATCTACATTACATTTATGCAATGTCATACTATTTACTTTCAAGTGCATGGGCATTTTCCTAACGTGGTTTGGCCAGTCTAATATTCTTCCCTATATAGATACTAGATTACCCTTCAGAGCTCAACAATATTTTAGGCAGTCTTGGTGTGCAAGCTCCTGACATGACAAGCTTATGGTCACAAAATTGAAAATGACAACAGCTGGGAGCAGATTTATCTTCTTGAATGCAACTGAAATAAGGCAAAATTAAATTGCTGCCTGTGGCTAGATTCCTAGACATTGTGCATACTGCATTGGGGGCAGTAAACAGGGAGAAGCCATTAAAACCATATACATAACCATCTATAAATATAGTGACATTATAATTTAAATTCGTAAGTATACTAATACAGGTGGTATATTTTCAGTCAACCAAGAACTACTATCACTGCATTGTTACAGGAATCAGTGGTGCACTAAATTGCAAATACAGATGACATATGTATATACATTCAGCTATAGCTTTGAAACATCAATACTACACTAGGCTTTGAGAGCAACCACCATTATATCATATCCTCATGAAGAAGTAGATGAGCACAATGAAGAGCGGTCGCTCCAAGGCCCCAAATAACATCCCAGGAAGTTTTACTAGTGCTGTACAATATTCTCTACTATAGGGTTTGTTTACCAGCTATGACAAATATCCAAAGTGGTTCCTATTCAAATGGAGGGTCTACTGCTTCCTTTGGGAAGTACCAAACCATTAGTGTAATCAGTAAAATGTGCAAGGTAGAAGAGGAAAATTGTACTTGTTCAGGTAGGCATGGGTGGCCTTTTGCATCCGGATAATAATCATTATGTAATTATGAGATAATATGTCACTGGAAAAAATGGTATCGTGGCATATCAATAAATACACATTACTGACAATAAAAAAATGTCAATGAAACCAGACAGTCAAATGAGCAATGATATTTGGTCATTACCAATATGGGTCAGTTATGCACCCCACCAACTTTAAGGTCGTCTATCCTCAAATCACACCACAAGTCATAATTCTTAAACTCTTAGTGCAAGAAATTTGAACAAAGCCTAAAATGTGTAACAATGGCATATAAATGCAGGTACTATTTTAAATTTTGCAATTATAAATTTAGAAAAGGTTTCTCGTCCATGAAAAAAGAGGTTATTGTTCTCCTCTACTCATCACTCATTAGACCCCATTATAGTGTAGAATGCCCCTTTTGGTATGTATCTCATAAGACATCTACAACAACTGGAAAGGCCACATAAATACCTCACAAATAGGATTACCAGCCTCAAACAGATGCCCTACATAGACCGTCTCAAAAATCTCCAGCTTTACTCTGTTGCATATCGCCTACTCAGAGACCATCTCTGCCTAACATACAAAGCTATGTCAAACCCAGAGCTATTGGACATGTTCCACTTAGGGAAATCACAATCCCTCTGAGCTATACGCTCCAGGGACCTAAACCTTGCCACCACAATAAACAGAACATGCTGGAGGGATAGATTCCTGTCCCAGAGACTTTCGGTTCTCTGGCTTACACCACCCAAGAAAGTTATTTTCAAATCTTGATGATCGGATGGGAAATAGGAAATTAACCCCTGGGATCACGTCTAGGGGCTCTAATCAACAGGGGCACAGGAAAATAATTTTCTTGGGTGGTGAAAGCCAGGGTACCTTTTTTTTGGCTAGGCTTATATAGCCTATAATATAAGGAATATATATATATATATATATATATATATATATATATATATATATATATATATATATATATATATTATAATATAGTTACATTCATATGTCTTATATAGGCCCTAGGGCTAATTAGCCTAGTACCTAACTATGAACTAAATGCAATCTTGGGTAATGACTAGTACCTCTACTGTATTACATTGGGTTTAAATGGCTAGGCCAAAAATGACCTCCGGGGCAATAGTCTAGTAATCTTTTATGATCTCCTATGATTATGCCGACTAGGGGCACAAACACACCAGATCTTGTCCTCACTAATATGGGAGAATGCTGCAAATCACTTAGTGTAATGTCCTCTGTGGAATGGTCAAACCACAAGATGGTCTCCTTTGAAGTAAAAATATAACTCAGAAACCCAGCTAATCCGGTTATCTTACAGATTAGTACCTCGCAGGCAGTACTGCGCAGCTTTGGGCATGTCTGTCATGATTGGCAGTGTTGACTGACAGCTGTAGTTGTCAACATGCCCGCGACAGCAACTTCAAATGTGAAATGTTTTACACTAAAATGTTTTCCACTTAACAGTAACACGCTTTGTAGGAATGTTGTGGCGCGACTAAGGAATCCGCATCGGTATTGTAAACGTAACAGTAACAGCAAGTAAGCTGTTTTCAATTTAGATGAATGTAGAGTGGTCTCGGAGTTGGTATATATAAGTCGGGGGGTACAGGGGGGGCGTCCCCCCTGCAATAACATTTATAAGACTGTTTTACGTTGTGTTTGTTTACCGTCCTTGTTTACAGTAATTATTTATTTAAAAGATATGGGGCATACCGCGTACTGAGGATAATACTCATGTTGCAAATGTTCATACAAACCAAAAGGTAAAGTAAATATCTGCCTCCCTGCAAAACCATTTATAAAACTGTTTCGCACTTATTTGCAGGGGGGACGCCCCCCCTGCACCCCCCGACTTATATATACCAACTCCGAGACCACTCTACACTCATCTAAATTGAAAACAATTAGTAATTATATCGCGTAATGAGGATGATACTTGTTAATATGGCGTAGCCCGGCCCGGGGGCGTGTCGAGGCGGGATTTGCTACTGCGCATCCTGCGAGGTACTAATCTGTAAGATAACCGCTAATCCTAGAATGTTCAGGCACTATTCTAAGGCTCACAGGCCCATACATGCTGTTACCTGATAATGTGACAACATTTCAAGCCCCTCACAAACCCTGATAACTCTGCTGCCTCTGGACAACTGTTCACAGAAACATTATACAGGTATGCTAATAGCTGCATAGAGGAAGCTGTACCCACCAAGTACATTGGGATGCTCTATAACAGAAGGAAGAAAATCATGGCAAAAATTAAGAGGTGTACCACCCAGCAGGATATAAGCACTCTCAACTTAAACTACCCAGTGTAAAAATAATGTCTACCGAAGCCAAATTTGAGGTAAAGTTGGCCTCCCAGACCAAGGACAAGACATGCTGCAGCTTTATCAGTAACCTGAAAGACAATACACAAATGTGTGTAGAGCTCATTGTTAATGCAGCCACATATACTGAGCCAGTAGATATAAAAAAACTATTGGCAGACAAATTCAGGTCTAATTTTGGCTCTCTCTCCTTCTAAAAAATATCAAATATAACTGCCCTGCTATCACTAGGAACAGGTCTTAAATGTCTGCTGTAAGGCCAAGAACAATGCATTGATGGGCCCAGGCATGAAACATGATGTATCAGGCCCTCTGGATTGCTATTTAAAATGTAGCCACCAAAAAGGCTTCATGCCTAATGAATGCTGAGCAGCAATAGTCATCTCTCTGCCCAAAGGTGGGCCATCTACAGACCCTCAAAACTACAGCCCCATAATCTCACTAGTGTCATATGCAAATCCTTGGAAATAATTATCATGGAAAAGATCAATAATGACACAGTAAACCTACAGACATTAGACCTAAGCCAGGTGGGTTTCGTCAAATGCAGCTCTTGCTTACTCACCATGGTGGACTTCTTTGAGAAGGTCACCAAAACAATGGATGAGGGCAAAATGTTTCACACTGCCTACCTTGATCTGGCCAAGGCATTTGACACAACTCAACCCCACTCAAGCATTTTTTGACAAACACAAGATGTTAGGTGTAAACCTTTATGTTATCAGGTGGATACCCAGCTGGATCACACGAAGAACATTTTTAAGCACTTACATGCATGTGTGTGTGTATGTGTATTTTACATATAATATACACATGTACACACACACATGCATATATGCAATATATATATATATATATATATATATATATATATATATATATATATATATATATATATATATATATATATATATATATATATATATACACACACACACACACACACACACACACACACACACACACACACACACACACACACACACACAAGTGTACATACACACTGCCTCATACAGTACTGATGGACAGATGCAGCTCCTAAATGCTTTATCCTAGGCTTGGCCCAATTCAAATTACCTATGGTATGATCCCAGTCATTCTCATTAGGGGTAATATGTAATTATCAACCATGGGACATGTAAGGTCAATCTGTAACCAAATGGGATAGATTATTTCAAACACAAAAAAGGAAACCATCCATGTTCTTGTGTGACGTGCACCATTGTTTCCTTTGAGCCAGCAGGAAAACCTACCCAGTATCTGAGCAGTTAAACATGGTCATAATCACTTTCACATACAGCACCAGGAGGTAAAGTGACAACTCTGTTTTCACAACCCCTCAACCCTCAACAAAACTAATTCTGAACTTGTCACTATCCACAAAAGGAAAAGGCAATAAATATTGTATAAAAATAAATAACTAATAAACCACAAGAACCCTAAGAAATTAATATATCTTCTTAGTAGGGCTTAAACCCTGCAGAGCAAAGCAAAAAGAACATGACAAACCTCCTATAAAACCATACCACCAAGCAATCAGTTGAAAAATAGCCAGTTAGCAATAGAGATAACACTCCTTCATTAACACAAACAGACAGTGAAACTACTACTGCACTCATAGTCCAGGAAAATGAGCAACCTGTAAAGAATTAAACATATAATACAAGCCATTCAACATGGAAACAAAGTACATCACATACTGCCCACTTAAATTTCTCCAGTAATGAAACCAAACATGAGATGTCATCAATAACATGCAGTTTAAATCTAAATCTCCCAAACATAGAAATGTTCACTTACCTGAAATGTACAAGTGTGTAGTCTAAACAAGTCCCATTAATTCTTCGAACAGCCATCTCCCCAAGTTAACTCCTTCTCCAGCAGGCTTACACAGACTTTAAAGAACAGCTTAACCAGCATAATATTGGCATTTTCTGCAAAACTAACTCCAAAATTCAAGTGACCTATAGCAAACAGTGACAGTCATTTATAATCCCATTTTCACCAACCAGAAATAATAAAATTCTTTAAAAAAAACTATTAATTTAATAAATGCTGCACTAACCTCTTGTCCAACCTTCCCTTATGACTTGAGTTCCACAACTAAGCAGAATTCTGTAGAGAGCGACACACATTTCATACCACAGCATACCCACCCCCAAAAAATTAAGCCAAGCCTTATCTGACTTTACTACTTTGCAATGAATGCACAAATAGATTATACTGGTTAACACATTTAAATGCATAAGACATTTTTAACAGCTCAGCATTTAAATGTCTCATTCAATGAAATGAAAGTCAATAGCAAGCCAGAAACCAATGCACTTAGCACCTCATCAAGTTGGATATGATCATTTTCACCTCTGCTGGCACCCATTGTTTAACCCAGTATGTCCAAGATCAGAAACATTTAACAGAAAGCCAAGGATGACTGTAGCAATTATAGAATAATTAACATGCAAAACCAATTGACTCAGGCTTCTTTTACCACAAACTGAAAATGATGTAAGTATTTTTTATATAATTAGTCAATGTTGTAGTTAATGTAATAAAATACAAGAAACTAAATTTTTCAGTGCAAACTGACATCTGCCCAAAATGATAATTAACATATCTATACAGTTGTAAGAGACCTATTTATATACTTTATTTATTTATTCCAGTTCGGTGACCGGGGAGGTCCACTGGGCTAAAAGCCCATTTTCAGTGGAGGCCGGGGGAGAAAAGCTCCATAATAAAGTTACATGACATAATAATCACACAATTACAAAATATAAATTGATTTACATACTAATTAAATCTTGGATGATTATATGATTATAGAAACAGTCCAGGAGGATGCTAGGCAAATTGTATAGGGATGGGAGAAAGTGTTAGTTACATTAGAGATGTAAGAAAAATATGGAAGGTATGAAGACTTGTAAAACACTTGGAACAGATGTTAAAAAAATTTTTTGATGAAAATCATGGGAACCACAAATAACAGCTGCCCAAGAGGAAAGCTGAGAAACAGAGGCTGGCATGAGAGGAAATGTATTCTTTGCAATGACAAGCTTTATAAAGCAGGACAGCAGGAATTTGTGTTGAGAATGGCTGACCTGAATGCACATATCAGGATAGATAGAATAGGATATGAGGACTGCCAGGGTCCACATGGGTGGGGCAGTAAGAATACAGATGGAGAGGCCACTATAGACTTCTGTCTGGCAAATGGCTTGATAGTATCAGACTTCCTTCTACTAAGGAAAGGACAATGGGCTACAATCAGTGATTGTAAATGCATCCCCAGTGAAACAGTAAGCACACAGTAAAAAACACTGGTTGCCACAATCAGGTGCAAGCAGTGGTCAAACAAGGCTTCCACAGTCAACAGAGACCAGGCTGAAGATATAGAAGATGACTGGAGAGAAATCACAACAGTTCTAGGAATTGCTTAAGGCTCTAGCACCTCAAGAAGAGGAGTAAATAACTTGAGTTGAAAGGACTACAATGGAGTCCCACAGGGTTCTGTCCTGGGTCCTCTCCTGCTTGGTATCTACTTCTCTGAAGTTCAGGCCAACACGAAAGGACTCTGGTTGACAAACTTCACAGATGATTCCAAGTTAGGAGCTATTAACTCTCTAAGTGATGTTGACATCCTAAAGACATGCCTCACTGAGACCAATAACTGGTGTTAGAACCATGGTCTTAAGCTCAATGCCAAAACAATGTCGTCATCCGCTTTAGGACAAACCCAATTCCCGTGAATTACCACATTGGTGGTAGTCCACTGAACACAGAAGGCATTACCTATCCACGTAAACCTGTACAAATTGCTGAAGGAGTCATTAATGGGCACATTGTGGGTGTTGCAAAGAGCACTTCTGCCTGACATCCAAGATTTAAAAACAATTTCATTTACTTTAATCATACTTTGACTTAGTAATGGGGTCCATTCCCATCATGGTATTAGAAACCGAAAAGGTATGGAGAAATTAAACAAATTAAATTAAGGCAGATATCCAATTGCCACTGCACAACTTTTCCCACCAGCAAGACCTAGGACGACCTGTCCAGACAACTTTCAGAAGACTAGCTTTTATTCCCTCCTGAGAAATGGCCACAAAGGGCACTAGTGACCCATCCAGGTAGCCTCAGGTGTCCCAGCAAAAAAGCAACAGGTGTTGCAGCCTGAAGGTAAGGGTGGCCCCAACACCAGTTCTTGGCCTCACCACGACGTCTTTCACAACCTTCTCGGCAGAAGCATGGCACAATAGGAAAAATCATTGCATGGTTTTGCTACAAACACAAACATAGCTGTATAGTGGGCTGGAAAAGTTATCATGCACACTTCACTTCTGACAGTGTCCCTCCCTCCTTCTGTGTTATCAAGTCTTGTTAAACTGTCAATCCTAGGTATATAAGTAAAGGAGAGAAGACAGTAGAAGAAGACAATACAAAAAAAAATTTACAATACATGCTTAGCTCAGTCTCTCTAACCACTTCCCAATGACAAAATAGGTCAAAATATTGCTACCTTAGATCACTGTACCAGAGCGGGCAGTGCTTACTAAAATGGGTAATGCAAATGGCACTACTCACTATCCTAGGAACCTCTTGTCAGATGTCTACTTTCTGCAAGGAAGTATCTTACTGCCTTAGCATGGGCTCTTCAAATTTCATTAACAGAAAGAACAATAAAGCCTTGCACACCATGCTGAACCCTGCATTCAGATCTACCCAAAGTATCCATGGCTACTCACTCAGATCCACCTGTAGAGCAATACAAAAGCCCCATGTGCACAGATGTATGTTTGTGGATCACAGGCTGAGCAACGCAGAGCTGCATAACAGAAATACTATACAGCCTTAGTGCTGCACCACAGCACTAAGAAAGGATATAGCACTGCATGTTGGTGATGCAGGTGTATACATGCACTATATACAAATAATCGCACATGCTTTGTGATCACAGTACCATGTATGTCTGCGTATAGAATATATTAGCAGCAGAATTGTTATTGCATTATTTAGAAACAGTGACATTGGGTAGCTTCATTAGCATAGATACCATATTAATTGGACCTTATTAGAACACTCAGCATTAGCAGGCATTTTCGTTTCATTCTGTGATTACAGTTGGGAGATAAGCTAAGCAATATAGGCAAACATGACAGGTAGTAAGGTGTTTGATTTATCAAAACATACCCTGAAAAAAAACAAACCTGAAAGAAAATAATGACTTGACCGACCTGCAATTTACGTGCGCTGTGCATGACCAGTACAAGGATTTACATTTTTCTTATTATATTCAACAGCAGGAGTGGCCTTAGGTCAACTGGTGCCCTATGCAAAAGGCCTCCATGGCACACCACACCACATCACCCAGTGCCCCCATCCTAGTCTACCTACACCAAATAAACACTGGAAAAGTGCCCCTGCTAGAGCGGTACCCTAGGCGGCCACCTAGTTGGCCTCTGCCTAAGGCCGGCTATGTTCAACAGTAAAGCTTTGGATAGATCCAACAGATGTTGCTTTCCCTTGCCATTCCATGTCAGTTTTTTTTTTTTTTTGCTTCATGCAACCTTTATTGTGATTGTGTGTACTAACAGGAAATGAACGCAATATCTGTAGATATCCGAAGCTTTGCTGTTGAAAATTTGAGGAAATGTAAATCTAGAAGTGGCCCTGCACATCCCACAATGGACATGCACTGGCTCAAAATGTAAAATGATGCGTGCTAGTAGTTATGAAGTGCAATTGTCTTGCATGCAACAGCATGTGAAAATATAGAGCTTTAAAAATATACATGACCCTATATAATGCCGTACAACTAGAGTACTGGTATGAAGGAGCAGAAAATGCAGGTTCTGTAAAGATGCATACTGTTCCCATGGCTGCCACATTTTGTCAACTGTATTTGGCTACTAACCAAATATTACACTTTTCCACATTAGAAGGTACTGCTTAAAATAGTATTTACTTCAAAAAACAATGTCAAAACAAGTACGGAGCATCATGTGAAAGCAGAGAACTGACAAGCTGAGTGCCTTATTGCTGAGGGAAGTAAAACAGGGCTGGAATAGAGGTTTTTAACATTTTTGAAGAAACTTGATGCCGTGGGTAGTGTTTGTTAGGACGACATTATTGATGTCACAAACTGGGAGGTGATTCGTAAGTGGGTGGCAGTGTTTCATCTTTGGTCCGAAGCAGAACTAGGATTTTAGAAATGAGATAGTGCCCCCTTTAATTGGAAAATCCCAGGCCCAGATGCAGTACCTAACTTTTGGCTGAAAGTATTAAGATCTTTGCATGAAGATTTAGCTATGAGTAAGAACTATTTATATGTGCACCCTGAATAGACACCATCCTGGTTAACAACAGGAGAAACAATACTCTTACTTAAGAGTGAACCTGCAAGCTACCCTAAAAATTACAAATTAATAACTTGCCTTCTGACGACATATAAGCTATACACTGGACTTGATGATGACAGAGTTTATAGTCATTTAGAAGAAAACTCAACTATGGCAGTAGAACAAAAGGGCAATAAAAGAAAGTCCTATGGAACAAAGGATCATTTGTTGTTAAATAAAGTCATAGTGGAGAACTGTAAAAAGGTGAAGAATCTAAGTATAGCATGGATTGCCTGCAAAAATGCATTTGATAGTATCCCACATTCATGGATAAAAGAGTGCTTAAAAATATACAAGATACACCCTCGGCTGATCGACTACATTACAGTGACCATGAAGCAGTGACAGACCACTTTGCAATTAAGCCATAATAAAGGACAAATTGTTATCCTAGGGATAAAAATTCAAAGGGAGATATTCCATGGTCACTCTTTGTCACAGCTGCTATTCTGCCTTGCCCTTATCCCATTAAGCTGTCGACTTAACAGCTTAGGCCATGGCTATAATTTGGCACCTAGAAAACAACAAAGTGTGAAGACTTCTCATCTTCTCTTTGTCGATGATTTAAAACTGTATAGCTCATCAGATGAGGAACTGAAAGCACAACTGCAAGTTGTCAAAACTTTTTCAGATGATATAAGAATTTCATTTGGTCTTGATAAATGTGCAAAAGCAACTTTTCAATCAGGAAACTGCAGCATCAGGAAAACATCAGTTTGGGAAAAGAATGTGATATAAAAGAACTTGAACAAGACAGAGTGTATAAATACTTGGGAACTGATGAAGGATCAACAATAAAACATGAACAAATGTGAATAAAACTTAGTAAAAAATACTTTAGAAGGCTTAAATTAATTCTGAAAACAGCACTGACATCTAGGAACAAAATCCAAGCCATAAGCCAATTTGCTCTTCCTGTCCTAACTTTCAGTTTTGGAGTGATTGATTGGCCCCAAAACATGTTTGGATAGATTAGATAGGAAAACAAGAAGGATGCTTCATGCTCACCAAATCTTTTTTGGCTTCTCTTGGTTAGGGATCGCCACAGTGGATCACCGGTCCACTAATGATTGGCAGTGGATTTTTACGGTGTCAAGTTGCCAGCCTGGTGCCCAATCTTCAGAGAAAGCACACCCCTGCACCTACTGGCATGTCTTTTAAAGTTCACTTGACCATGGGGAGGACATGCAGAATTTGCAAAGAAGTTACTCCAGCTGAGAATCAAACTGGAGAACCTCTTGCTATCAGGCGACAATGCTAACCGCTGCACCACCATGGCCAATTACCAAGATTATATATTACCAGTTCCGAAGAAGGGCTGGGCCTCTTTGAAATTGATTACATGTATATATCTGCAATTGTGGGACTCCACACATATCTGCTGACCTCACAAGACCCTAATGTAGTGAAGGTTTTAAAACAAGAGGAGAATAAATCTAAGATGACTTCTCTGCTTAATCTGGCAGAAGCATATTGGCATCAAGCATGAATGGAAATCATAACTGAAGTAGATAAAAATCAGGCAGCAACTGAATGTGGCAAAAAACAAAAGAAAGAATACAAGGAACAGGACCAGATGAGAAGGCAAGAAATTAAAAAAGACTAAACAATGAGAGACATTTGAGTTTCAGCCATATATCCTTCATAAAAATGCCTGCAATTGCATAACCTATTATTCTATCAAAGATGACCATAAATGGATACAAATATCTGTTTGGAACTGTAGCAAGCCCATTTTATATTTTTGACAAAAGGGCTACAGTTATATTATGATACATTGGATACAGTAAATAGTTCAGAGATTCTTACATGATCGCAAATGTAAAAAAAAGAAACTTTAGCAAGCCCTTTGTCAGAAATGTACAATGAGCTTGCTACAATTAGATTCCAACACTGTAAGCCTTTCAGTGTAATTGACATGACAAGATTACCTCTCAACCATGCAGATTTTCACCTCATATATGTGGTCTCTTTCTCATACAATTATTGGTTTTCTGGCAAATCAAGGAGTACTGAAGGGACTAAATAATAAGACATTTGGGTTTCAGGCTGCACACCCTTCATAAAAATGCATGCTAATACATAACCTGTTACTCAGAATGACCCGAAATGGTTAAAAAAAGAAAGGAAATAGAAAAGATCTGTTTGTTACTGTAGCAAGCCCATTTTATATGTCTTGCAAAGCATTTGCTACAGCTATGCTCTGCCACATTAATGCAGAGCTTTAGTGCTTCTTACACGAATACAGATATTAAAATAAAAAACGGTAATGATCTGTTTGTAACTTTAGCAAGCCCTTTGCCAGAAATGTAAAATGAACTTGCTATAGTAATATTCCAAAACTGTAAGCACTTCTGGCATGACCAGATTACACCTGAACCGTCCAGATTTTCTTCTCATATGTGTGGGTCTCACCGTCTTGGTAAAACTGTTTGTTTTCTGGCAAATCAACTAGCAATGAAGGGACTAAATTATCACAGATATTTGAGTCACAAGCTGCACACCCATCATAAAAATGCATGCTAATGCATAACCAGTTCAACATAAATGGATAAAAAAGCAGTTATCTGTGCACAACTGTAGCAAGGCCGTTTTACATTTCTGGCAAAGGGCTTGCTACAGTTCCATTGTGATACATTGGATAAGTAAGCATTTTGGTGCTTCGGCGCTTCTTACGTGACCGCATATATTGAAATAAAAAGGAATGAAATGATCATTTTGTAACTGTAGCAGAACATTTTATATTGGTGGCAAAAGGCTGCTACAGTTATGTAGCACTTCTTACATGAACGCAAATGCTAAAAAGAAGATGGCAATAATCTTTAACTGTAGCAATCCCTTTGCTAGAAATGTAAAATGACTTGCAAGAGTTACATTGTGATGTTTTAAACATTTCAGTGCTTCTGACATTAACTCAAAGGCGGGAAAAATATATTTTATAACTGTTGCGACTCAACAGAAATGTAACAACTCCAACCTGATTGCTGCAGATGTACTCATATGCTGAAAGCCTGGGACTTAAAAACACTCTTAGTTCTTACTGAAAATCACTAGGAACTATAACATCAAAGTCTACATTTATGCACGGGAAACAAAACAGGAATGGGAGAGGGTATACAAAGGAAAGTAATACTTGGGTCGGACCTGACTGTGATGTCACAAAATGGGAGAAGTTTGAAAAAATGGGTGGCAACATTTACATTTCAGTCCGAAGAGATGGGTGGCAACATTTACAATTTGGTCCGAAGCAAGGAACACAGTTTAGAAACAAGCCAGTGCCCTTTTAACATTGTTGTCTTTTATTTGCCGAACTTGGGTGTAACCTGTAAGACACATATTGCACCTTTCAACAATACCTTTTGTTGACTGGAGCTTCATGCATGTTTGATCACCTTGTACCTTGCTGGTGCTTTTCCATGCGAATAGAAAGCCCTGTCTTATATATTACCTGCAGTCATCCCTCTCCGTAAAGGAGGAGTGACTACAGACCCTGGAAAGCTACAGTCATCCCTCTCTATAAAAGAGGAGTGACTACAGACTCTGGAAATTATCGCCCCATTAGCTTGACAAGTCTGATATGGCCATAGAGCACATCATCATGGACTTAATTAACAAGGATATAGGGAATCTCCAAACTCTACATCCCATGCAATTTGGTGTTGTGAAAGGTAGATCATGCTCAACCTGGTTGACTTCTTTGAGTCAGTCACCAGAGCGGTGGATGAAGGTAAGGCAGTTCATACAGCCTACCTCGATCTGGCCAAGGCCTTTGATACCATTCCTCACTCAGGAATTATTGACAAAATCAACAAACTAGGCATCAACCCCTATATCATTAAGTGGATTGCAAACTGGCTCACAGATAGAACACACACTGTGAAAGTAGTGGACTCCAAGTCAGACTGCTGACCAGTCATGAGTGGAGTCCCACAGGGATCAGTCCTGGGTTCTCTCCTGTTTGGCATCTACTTCTCATAAGTCCAAGCCAACACGAAGAGACTCTGGCTGACCAAATTCACAGATGACTGCAAGTTGGGAGCCATTATTAACTCCACAAGTGATGCAGACATCCTACAGCAAGTCCTCACTGAGACCAATGACTGTTGTGGAAACCATGGCCTTAAGCTTAATGCCAAAAAATGCTTCATCACCTTTGGGAAAAACTCATTTCCCACTAATTACCACATTGATGGGAGCCCACTGAACACTGAAGGAGTTATAAGAGATCTATGGACACCAGTTGACAGCAACCTCTCCTTTGATATCCACATTGCCACTATGGTGAGAAAGTCCTTCAATGTGGCACATCTCATTACTAAGGGTTTTCCATCCAGGAAGAAAGAGGTCATCATTTCTCTCTACTACTCCCTCATTAGATCAATCCTAGAGTATAATGCCCCATTTGGCATGTACCTCACTAGAGACATGCAGCAGGGGTCTATATTAGATTCTCAAAAGCCGACAATGTCGAATCTGACATTGTCGACACGAGAATAGCGAAACTGCCGAACATCGAACAAGTAAACGGAAATCTCCGTAAGGGAAGATTTCCATTTACTTCAATGTAGTGCAGTCTCAGAATTGGTATATTTAAGTAGCAGGGGTGTGGGGGGTGCAGGGGGGCTTGCCCCCTCCCTACACCATTTATTTATTTTTTTCTGAACATTCAATGTTTTAACAGTTCGATCACTAAAGGTCAATCTTTAGTGATTCGAACTGTTAAATATTCAATGTTCTTATATAGACCCTGCAGCAGCTGGAGAGGCCACAGAAGCACCTCATGAAGAGGATCCTAGGCCTTAAACACATGTCCTACATGGACAGACTCAAAAAAACTCCAGCTATTCTCTGTCTCATATCGTGTACTAAAAGGCGATCACTGACTTACAAAGCCATGTCTGACCCAGCCCTGTTAGAAATGCTACATCTAAAGAAATCCCAATCCCTCCACACCACACACTCCAGAGGACTCAACCTCATTACCACAATCAATAGAACATGCTGGAGGGACAGGTTCATAACCCAGAGACTGCCCATGCTCTGGAATAGACTTCCCATACATGTCAAGCAGAGCACCTCACTAGCCCTCTTCAAGAGAAATCTTGCTGAGTGGATTGTAAATAGAAAATTCACCCCATGGATCAATATAGTGCCTGTACTTGGTAGAGGCACTGGGAACTAATGACCGGTGACACAGTGCCAGGGCACTTCTATGGACTAGGCTTGTAAAGAACCCAGGGCCATTAGCCTAGTACACACTTATGAACATACGAACCTTCTGGAACATGCTAACATTACCTGCAATTTACTGTGGTACCAAAGGTATAAGATGTAAAATTTCTGATAAAGCCCAATTTATGATATTTACACAGTTTGCTCAGATGAACATTCTTCCATAATCCTTCCTGTTGCCCACTATTAATGGTGATGCTTATATCAAAGGTTGAAATGGCATTTTTGATATCTGCAGTTCTTGCTCTGTATGCCATTCTTCAGCAGGCAGAATGCTGTCCATCAGTAGGGTAGATGGCCCATTTCACCCTGCTTGACCTCTTACAGCTATATAAAACACACACCACCATGAACACCCACAACAAAGCCTGTAATATTTTATAGACACAGAAATAGAACATGGCTGGCACAACAGATTTCTATCCCAAGGAATCCTACACTTACTGACTAGACCTCCTCTGCATGTAAAGCAATACTACACATGGTCTGTATTCAGTAATATTCTGGATGAATAGCTGGGATTTCATAAATCCTCTCTGGGTTATATAACATGGTGCTTCTTGACCATGGAGTTTAGGTCACTATTTCAGCACTCAAGCTTAGCTGACTATGCTTATAAATGGTCTTTTGAACTGCATGCCTAGTACATACCCATGAACTTAACATAATATATAATTACCAAGTACATTACAAATGTCCATGCTGCATACAGAATATATATGCTGACAAAAACATCAGTTTATTGATGAATATATTGTTATAATCCATCTCATTTGAATGGCATTACTGCATAGTTTAGCTTTACACACTGTACTATTTTTCTTTTTCAGAAAACACCCTACTGTGTTTTTTTCCGGCCTGTAAGAGTACCAACTATACACACACATAACAAGGTACCTGTAAACAAACATTTAATTGTTTACTTTAATAAGTAATGAAAACAAGAAATAGATGTGTGCTGTACTCTCCAAGGTACCATGAATTAAACTTAACCTCTGAGTCAAATCATTTAATTCATTCTCCCTCATTTCTTTATTCAACTGTTTTTTCTCTGCTTGTTTACTAATTAATTTTAGTTTGATACTGATGTAAGTGGGAGGTGGACATACCATTTTGAATCACAACCTGAGCTCCATGGTGCAAGACACAAACAGAAAATTGTAAACAGAATAAAGAATTATACGACTTTCTGAAAGAATGTCAAACAGCTTGGCAAAATGCAGAAGTGGAATTCAAGCAAGATGATAGCTGAAAAAATATAAGAAACGGAAATGAGGTCAAACTATAACTACCAGTTTGCATGTAAGAATGGCATTATAGGTCATGCCTGAAATATTTGTATGTACATACATATGTAACATGTATAAATATTAATAAATGGTTTAACAGAGTGGCTATGTTAAGTATAGATGGATCTCTCCATTTTTATTTACTTTTTTAGTTTTATATGCAAATGTGTTCTTAAAACTAAGGAATGTGTATTATAGATGTCTTGCATTGTTGTGATTCATCGGCACATTGTCACTTTGCAATAAAATGTCACACTTGCTTGTACTTGGAATTTACACTGTCTGACCGTAAGCCCATTAAATTATATCTATCTATGCCTAGATATGATGGTTTTATAACAGTCAATTAAATCAAATAATGACTTGACATGGAACCTGTGTGTCTGCTTGTTTGTTTCTTTTGTAAAATAAATGAAACTACAGTTTCACATGGAATATGTGCATCTGTTTACTTATTTATGTATGTATAAAGTTGTACTGACTAGTTCTAATTAGAAACAAAAAAAAAAATCTGTCAAAAGAAAAGCCATTAACTTCTTGTGATTTCATGACATTTCAGTTATAACTGAAGGCATACCTCTCAGCTTTATAGTACAGACAGAAAAGCCTTGCCAGAAACATTTAATTGGCTAAAGTAGTTACCAAAGTTCAAGATAAAAGAGTAGACAACAATAACTTTACTCAAAAGTGTTATACGACAGTAATAAGGTACAAGCAGAAGACAGAGTCCATATGACTTGAAGATGACTAGTTATTCCCCAGGAAATACCCTCTACCGCTTAGCCCACCACTGTTACTAAAGCATGGGTCCTCACCGTTCTCTCCAGTGGTAGGTCACACCTACTAAACCCAGTGGACTACCTGTAAAATGCCACTTGAGCCATGCATGATGGGCAAAAATGGTGCATACTGCCTACCTCAGCCTGGTAAAGGCATTTAACACATTACTTCATTCAGGTATTATAGATAAAATCAAAAATTTAGACATAAATCTCTATATAACCAAATAGATAGTCAAATGGCTTATGGATACGACACAAAGTTAGGGTGGGGGAATCCACCTCCACCAATAGGCCTGTTACTAGTGGTGTTCCGCAGAACTAAGCACTTAGGGCTCACCTGTTTGGAATACTCTCTGAATTCGTAGCAAAAAATGCCCAAACTTGCACACAAAGACACCCATCCTTCGATCATCCCTGACCATAATCCAATGCATAAAAAAAACTCGCCCAGAACTTGGAATGCTTTAGCGATCCAAAAACTTTCTCAACAACACAACTAAAGCTACACTTGCTACTACTTAGCACCTCCCCTCACTAGTTTATGGATCATAGGTTCATAGGTAGGTACTAGCCTATACTCATCACTATTCAGGCCCATAATTGATTATAATACCCCTTTTGGCATGTACTGTACAAAGCGCCTGCAGCAACTGAAGAGACCTCAGCATCTTCTAGCAAAGAAGATCAAGGGACTCCAGCACTTGCCTTACACAGACCGACTAAAGCCCTTGTCACTATACTCTATCATATAGACTTCTTAGTGCAGACTTATGCCTGGCTTCAGAGCAAACTCCAACCCAAACCTAATGAACTTGCTGTGCATCTGTAAATCAAACAGGACTAGAGCTACCTGCTCCAGGCACATAATTATGGCTTGCAACATGAATAGGATGTGCTGGAGGGACAAATTCGTCTCCCAGTGACTGACATGTCTTTGGAATAGGCTGCTAATTTATGTGAAGCAGAGCACCTATATGACACTGTTCAAAAGGAACCTGGATGACTGGATGGGAAACCCTAAATTCTTACTGAGGACATTACTCACAACCCTCCTGGACATGAGCAGTAATTACGAAATACAATCCCTGGGTATTGACTAGAGTATCTTTGGTATTACATTGTGATCTAATAGCTAAGCTTGAAATTACCTTTGGGTTGATATCCTATTAACCTCCAATAATGCTATATACCAAAGTTATTCTAGTCCTAGTGGAATGATAATTATGAACATTGGGGCATGAATGGGTCGGCTTAAAAAGGGTCTTTGGCCATTAGCTAAGTACGTTCTTATGATTGTATCAGGGGTTTCTACAGTGAGTTGAAAGTGCAGGAAATTGTTTTCCTCAGAAAGCTGTGAAATAAAAACATGTTGGAATCCAGGAATACAATTAATAACCAAAATCTGTTTTAGTGGAATATAGAAAAAAGGTCTGAAACTGATTAGCAATGAGCTTCCCTTTAGAAAAGAAACACCTTAATCAAAGTTTCATTTTTCTGGTCTTGTTATATCTACCAGCAGGGAAAACTACTAATAGGAGTTTATGTATGCTATGTACTGCCTAACATAAAATAAATAAATACTAAAAATGTATAACTTAGGTCAAATGTAGCTCATAATACATTTTCAGCCACTTTAGGTATAAATCATTTAGTCACATATTCATAACCATTTTTGTTTAAGCATGGGCCTGAGCTTTAGCAAGGAATCTCATTAAATATGAGAAGAACAATCACAAGAAATGATCTTTGAATATGTGCATATTGGTCCCTTTACAACACAAACACAAGGTGTTAGCACATCATTTTAGCCTTTATCTACCATCACCACTAGTTACAACACAAAAAGCACAGCCACTTGGGGGTGGAGGTTTCACATCTGGGTTTCTGCAACAATATTGAATATCATTTGTAACCCTCTGCCATCTCATTATTGAACTCTTACTACTAAATATTTCATTTATTTATGTATGTCTGTCTGTGTATATGTATGTACGCATATACATTGGACAATGGACGGTGGAGTGGCGCAGCGGTAGCATTGTTGTCTCACAGCAAGAGATTCTCTGGATTGATTCTTGGCTCGGGTGCCTTATGTGTGGAGTCCGCATGTCCTCACTACATCCATGTGGGTTTCCTCCCAGGTTATAAAGACATTTGTCTGGAGAGTTTCTCCCCAGGCCTCCACTGAAAATTGGCTTTGTTCCAAGTCAGACTTTATTTTTATTTGTTTACTGGGAAATTCTGACTGGACGCAGGTCCTTTCTCAGCGGCTGCCCGGGGAGAAAAGCTCCACAACATGTACATGATAAATAGCGATACAAAGCTGAAGCAATGGGAAACATGATTGGCTGTTGGCATTAATACAGTAACTAGATATTGATTATCAACAGTATATACAATAAATGGTTGCAAGTTGAGATAGCTTATTGTTGTTTATAATAAAAGTTGTAACAAAGTTGTCAGACAAAGTTTAAAGTACGCAAAGTCAACTAGCTTATTCTGACTGTGGTTAGTAGTAGCAGTAGTATAGTTGGGTTAAGAGTCTAAGTGGGGGAGGGAGATAGGGGTGGGGGTGTTAGTCTGGATTAGAGCAAGAGCAAAGTCAGTGCAAATTTAAGTGAGATGTGAGCGCAATCTTGTAAAGGCTGCTGAAAGGTAGAGTAGTTAAGGAGGGGGGAAGATTGTTCCAAAGTTTTGATATGGTACAGGAAAATAGAGCTTCTCCTGCTGAGTTTTTGGGTTTGATAACAATGAGTTGATTTTTGTTGCTTGATCGTAGGGGCCTAATGGAGTGATAGGGTTGGAGAAGGGTTTGAATAGATGGGATGTTGTGGGGGTGGTTAATATGTTTATGAGCGAGGGTGAGTTGATTAAAGTGAAGGAGTTGTGGGAGTTCTAGCCAGTTTAGTTCTTTAAGGGAGATACAATAATGGCTGTGGCAGGAGGCCCCAGTGGTAAATTTAGTAATTTTCTTGCAACAAGCATCCAGCTTGTGTAGGTCTGTTTGTCTAAGGTAAGTAAGTATGGGAGATGCATAGAGTACATTAGAGATTAGCTGGGAAGTTTCTTGTGAACTTTTTCATTGTAAGAGATATGTGGGGGTCAAATGTAAGTTTGTTGTCAATCTCCACGCCGAGTAATTTTGTGTGTTCTGATGGAGAGATATTGGTATTGCTTTTGGTGAGAATGTTGAAGCGGGGGTGTTTTGGGTGGATTTGGAAGGTTGGAACAGGGGAAGTTTGGTCTTACATGGGTTGAGTAGGAGTTGAGCATTGGATAGCCAGCTTTCTACAGAAGAGAATGATTCCTGTGTGATTTGTTGGAGTTCTGGTAGAGTGGGGGCAGAGAGTAGATGAGAGTAGAGTCATCTGTGTACTGTATAAGAGATGCTTGTGTGGGGGCAGTATGTACGTTGTTAGTGAAAGGTGAGAATAGTAGAGGGCCAAGGATAGACCCTTGGGGAACTCCGAGAGTAAATGGGATGTGAGGAGATAGGTTATCATCCCAGATTACTGATAGCTGGCATCCATGTAGATAGCTGTGGAACCAATTGCAGGCTGATTGTGAGAAGGAGAGGTTGGGGAGAGTACAGAGTAGTAGCTCATGAAATACCATGTCAAAGGGCTTTGAAAGATCTAGAAATATGGCAGTGGAGAGGAGGCCATTGTTTTTGTGATGAAGTTGAGTGTTGGTGAAGGAGAGCAGAGCGGAGGTAGTGCTGTGATATGGCCTGAAACCATGTTGGGATTTGGAGAGGAGATTATTAGCTAGGAGGTAGTTGGAGACCTGTCAAAGCATATCCCTCCTTCAGGACAAAGGCTGCACCTGACTACTGACGCACAATCAGTATAACTTATAAATCATTTTCTGGCTTATGTGCACAGTAATGTTTCTTCCTACCACCTTCCCCTGCAACATGCATGTAAAATTTGAATGTATGGAAAACCTCCTCTTTGAGGCTTACTTTGGTGGTCTGATCTAGGGTCACCAAGCAGATAAATTAAAAAAGAAACACAGAGAGATAAGAAATGCGAGTAAATACAAAACTAAATTCGGCAACACTATCATTAGGTACTGGCATTTCAGCTGTTACAACTGCTTTTGGTTTGGGTAGCTTTTTCCGAAAAATGTAGTTTTACCTCATGGGGAAATTAATAATAATAATAATAATAATAATAATAATAATAACAATAATTACTATTATTATTATTTTAATATTACACCTATTTCTTTCTCTCTATCTTACTGTGTCACTTTTGTCCAGCCCCTGAACTCTTTTAAAGTCTGCCACATTCATATTATTTTCCTTATCACAGTTTTGCAGTTAAATGTCTAAACTGTTACAACTGTTTGCATTCCAATTTTAGCTAAATGACAAAACCTGTCCTTGGTCACTCCTATGATTTAAAAGTTGCACAAAGTGTAGGCAGTTGTCATGAATAACAGTTAAAGAGGAGACAGTACTAGTGATGAGGATTAAACATCTCAGCCAGTTGATACCACATGTATTTGATGATATGTGTTGTGAAAATCTCAGTAATAAAATGGAATCTACAAAGAAGTGACTACAGGTGCAATGCACAGATTGCCCATCACTAATTTAATTTAATTTGATGCCAGAGTTACTTTAAATTGAATTACAGTGAAAATAATGTAATGGTTGAGATTAAATCACATTCAGCAAGGGCAAGCTTTTAATGTTATTAGTAAGCAGGAGAACAATGTAAACATTAAAACCCTTAACAGACTGAACATTAGTAATATAACTTTATTTCAGAACAGCATCATTTTCTAACTAAAAATATTATAAACTGTTGGCAATAAAGTTGGTGGAAAACAATGAAATTAAAGTCATCAGAAAGTAACAGAAGTTTAACATCTTTAGCAAAAATTAAAAATGGAAAGTGAACTTTTTAGCAATTGTGTTCTACATTCCTCATCTAAGTTCAGGTTTTCACTTCTATAGTATTTTCCTGAAGAAGCTTGTGTGTTATTTTTTCCTTGAAGTAATACTTGATACTTATATAATTATTCATTTTACTTACTTTCATCTGAAACCATGTTCATTCTTATTACTGCAAATACTTTGATTATTCTGACTGGAAGCTGCTTTCTCGTTACCCTTAAATCTATTTATTTACTTACATTTGTTAACTGGGTAGTGTCCGACTGAGTTAGAAACCCATTTTCAGCAGAGACCCAGAGGAAAAGCCCAAGAAAAGTATAAATAAATAGCTGAAGTACAGGTAAACAGTTACACCAGTTATCAAAAAGTATGTTTAAACATGTTTCATGATAACACAGAAATATTAAAAGGAATAGCTAGCTATACATATTAAGTAAAAATTAAAAACTTAAAAAAGTTAAAAATTAAGAACAAATATAAAAAATCCTTAATCTTTACATGTTCAACGTGGTTATTTTTGTTCATTTACAGTCAATGCCTCATCTGAAATAGTTCATTCAATACTAAACTTATTTCATATTTTGAAGAAATGATACATATTTATGAGTCAGGTTTGGTTGCATTAAAGGGAATGAATTCTGTATTGAAATCAGTATGTTGAACATTGCCTTTAACTTCCATCTCTGTGTCTCTAGATTTTAACATTACTGAATAAATACAAAAATTGCCTTTGTAAAGAGAACTACAATGAGTAGGGTGGCAAATAGAAAGTATTTTAAGTAAAAATATGATATGTCGTATACATATGTCTCTTACCATATGTATAACGTGTTACTATCCAGTTTAACCCTGACATATAACTTCTCACTCTCATATTTAACTTTGCTTATACATGAATGTTATGTTACCAACAGTACAACAGGCCTGCTAAACTGACAAATATTCTGATTTTCCTGTGATGTGCTGCTTGCTGCTTTGCATTTTCTTGATATTACATGTAGAAAAAGACACACGCACACACGCACACACAGACACACACATAAACACAAACACACACACACACACACACACTGAATATTAATATAGTGAAGACTAGATTTCCTAACATCAGTCTCAGCTGGCCTACCTTCTTAAGCACTTTCAGTCCTTTCTGTTTTTGAATGTCAAGCTACAGAGTCGCTGCATTTCTATATTCTGTCTTTAACTATTGTCCATTGTAATTGCTCATCAGTGAGCCTTCAATAGTCCTACATCTTTTTCTGTCAAACAATGTCACTGGAACTGCATATTGTACGCATTACATAGCAGGGGTCATTTGATAACATAGGTAGCACCATATATTTTTTTTTTTTTGTCATTAACCCTCTTTATATATCCCACCTTCTCATTAATAGGTAAAATTCCATGCATTTTAACAAAATTCACATATGTGTACACTTATCTATATGCTCCTTCAAATATGCAAAAGAATACACTGGCAACATTAAGAACCATGAATGATTTTGGCAACTAATTTTCTTTTTACATACAGCAAACTTAAAACATTTTAGTTCAACTGCTATAAAGCACGCTTTAGCGCGCTTTAGCACAGAGTTGCTACAAGAGCACCCTCGGGCAGCGCCGGGTTAACTAGGTTAAACTATTCAGGCTACTTAAATTCCACTCTTCATTTTTTCCCTTAGAACAGCTCTTCTTGAGCTCTACTTGAAATCGAACCAGCCTATTCTCTATCTGAAAAGTTTAGCTCTACTTGAATTCTAAGCAGTCTATTCTCTATCTGAAAAGCTTAGCACTTGCTCCTAAAGTATTTTCACTCAGATATAGCACTTTTTAGTACCTCACTAGCCTAAAATCCTTTTTTTTGAACTAAATTACACAGTAAATTTTTGTTTCTCATTCCTTCTAGCATGTCGAAGGGTCAGTTGCTAGCGTCCTCTCCTGCTCAGCTGGTGAATCTGGGAATATTGAGGCAATGTTACAATTGCCTCATGTACACAGACAACCATCTCCTTCTCCCACAAAACACAAATAGATGCAAGAGATGCAACTATATAACCAAACTGGAGGCTGAGCTCTCTCAACTTAGGACTGGCAAGACCAGTCAGGAGGAGAAGGTAACCACACACACCACATACCCAGTCTCACATAGTACTATCACAACTTCAAATCAAACACATAAACACACTAAGACATACTCGGAGGCTCTGATCAAAAATCTACCAAAACAGCAGAGGCCACCAAAGCAAACACCCAAACAACTGCCACCTCATGACACAACACATACAACACATAGATCACAAAGTCAGTGTGCCAAACAGTCACAGCCATTAAGGCCAAACACAATGCCAGATACATTCGTCATAGGTGACTCCATAGTCAGACACACTGATGTCCCACTCACCAGACTGAGTAAGGAGAAGGTCACAGTAAGCTGCCTGCCGGGCGCTAGAATTTGCCACATAATGCAAGCACTCAGGTCACTCAACAGCAGGTACAAGTATGACTCAGTCATTGTCCATGCTGGTGTGAATGACCTGAGATGTACCTCCCTGGACTACATGAAAAGAGACATAGAGGAGCTCTCTGATTATGTAACCCAGGCAGGTATGACCCTGACCCTGAGCAGTATCCTACCTTCACCAAGAATGATGCCACAATATAGAGACAAGATGATCAGCTTTAATAATTGGCTTAATTTCTGGTGTCATTCAAAGGGGATCCAATGTCTGTCTGCCTGGGATGACATGCTTGACAAGCCACGCTGCTTCGCAAGGGACGGCTTGCACCTGTCACCCCTGGGCTTCCGGATATTGGCAAAGGCTCTTGCCACCCCCATAGTGCCTTTTTTAGGCAAGGCTCAAATTCTAAACCTACCACCTTAGAAAACAAAACTGGAAATAAACTAAGGGTAATGCTGCTCAATGCCAGAAGTCTAAATCTCAAGATGCATGCACTCGAAGCCCTACTCAGTATGGAGAACATCGATGTCTGTGCTGTGACTGAAACCTGGTTCAAGGCTCCTGAGAGCACCCTGGCACTATCAGGTTTCACCTCATAATTTGCGTTCCGGCCCCAAAATCCGGACCACACCACAAAAGGAGGGGGTGTATCCATATTCATCAAGGATACCCACACCTCCAGGTTGGTTGCTACGCACAAAGCATCGGAGACCATCCAGGTGCAATTAACCATAGGCAAGACTGCTCTGCAATTTGTAGCATGTTACAGGCCACCCTCTCAAACTCAGGAACCTCACACAGCTTTCCTGAAAACACTGGAGGGTATAAATGTATCTCCTAACACCATCATATTGGGTGACTTCAACTACCTGAACATAGACTGGGATCATTACTCAAGCCCCAACACTCTAGCCCAAAGGTTCCTGGAGTTCATAAACCCAAACGCCATGGAACAACTAGTCACCATTCCCACAAGAGGAGAAAATATACTAGATCTCATCATCACAAACATGGGGACAAAATGCTCCACACTGGAAGTATATCCCTTACTGGTGAGATCAGATCACAAACTAATCTCACTGGAAATCCACATCCCGTCCCCACCCCAGACAAAAAAGACCACAGTGAAGAACTTCTCAAAAGCCAACTTCACACTTCTTAAGACTGGTGTGGTATCCTTCAAGGCCCCCGAGCCAGTGGAAACCACAACCCAAGCTGCTGAATCCCTTACAAATGCCTTCTACGAGCACCTCCAGGACTGCATGGATCAGGCAATCCCAAATAAAACAAAGACTCTTTCCACCAAAGGCAAGTGCCCGGTCTGGTGGACCCCAGCCATAAACAAACTTTACAATAAGAGGAGAAAGCTATTACATGATAGAGCAAAATCCTCAAAAGGGAAGACACCCTTGATGATTATTAGTAAAAAACTACGATCACTCATAAAATCATCCAAGGCCAATTTTGAGAGAAAAATTGCCAAAGACTCAAAAGACAATCATAAGGCCTTCTTTAGCTATGTTAGAAACCTGGGTGGAAACTCCCAGATATGCTCAGAATTAGTCCAAAATGATACAAAAATCACTGAACCCACAGACATTGCCAACATACTGGCTGACAGGTTCAGTGCAAATTTCTCCCCTCCCTCCCCCCAAAAGGAGAGATATCTATTCCAGCAGAGTGTAGCCTCCCCAACATCTCAAATGTGCAAGTGAGAACTGCTCTCTCCAAAGCTAAAAACACAGCATCTATGGGACCGGATGGTGTCCCCGGCTGTGTGCTTCAGGAACTCAATGAGGAATTAAACCCCCACATAAGGCAGCTGTTTAATCTTAGCCTTACCACAGGATACGTACCCAAGGAGTGGCGTACGGCAACTGTGGTCCCACTTCACAAAGGCGGTGCTTCTACGGACCCTGGAAATTACCGCCCCATAAGCTTAACAAGCCTGGTCTGCAAAGCTATGGAGAGGATCATAATGGAACTCATAAATAAAGACATAGGGGACCTACAGACATTGGATCCAACCCAGTTTGGCTTTGTCAAGGGCAGATCATGCCTTTTAAACTTGGTCGACTTTTTCGAAACAGTCTCCAAGGCCATCGATGAGGGTAAGGCAGTCCACACAGCCTACCTTGACCTTGCAAAAGCATTCGACACAATACCCCACTCGGGTATCATAGAAAAACTCACCAGCTTAAATGTAAACCCATACGTCACAAGATGGGTTGCAAACTGGCTAAAGGACAGAACACACAGGGTCAGACTTGCTGGCGCCATGTCTGTCTCCAAGCCGGTCACAAGCGGTGTCCCACAGGGCTCAGTCCTGGGCCCCCTCTTGTTCGGCATCTACTTTTCAGAAGTACAGGCAAACATAGGAGGATTATGGCTGACAAAGTTTGCAGATGACTGCAAACTGGGTGCCATAGTTGAAAATACATCAGACACAGATATCCTTCAGAGGGGTCTCATAGAAACGGATAACTGGTGCCAGAGCCATGGCCTTAAGTTAAACGCCAAAAAATGTATAGTCATACCATTCGGGAAAAACAAGGTTACCCCAAGCTACCATATAGGTGGCAATCCACTAAGCACAGAAGAGGTTATCAGGGATCTGGGGACCCAGGTTGACAGTAACCTTTCTTTTGACAATCACGTTGCCAAAGTGGTTAGAAAGACCTTCTACATTGCCCACCTGATCACGAAGGGATTCACATCCAGATCAAGGGAGGTCATTGTTCCCCTGTACTCTTCACTTATCAGACCAATGATTGAGTACAATGCCCCATTCGGAATGTATGACACCTGCAGCAATTGGAAAGACCCCAAAAGCTCCTCACCAAAAGGATAAAGGGTCTCAAAAATATGTCATATGCTGCCCGACTGAAGGAACTCCAGCTCTATTCAGTCACATACCGTCTGCTCAGAGGTGACCTGTGCCTGATATACAAGGCCATGTCCAACCCGGAATTAATGGACATGCTCCACCTCAAAAAATCCAAATCCACCAGAACCACAAGAGCAAGCGACTTAAACCTCAACATGGATATAAATAGGACGTGCTGGAGGGACAGATTCATCACCCAGAGACTCCCTATGCTGTGGAACAGAATACCAGTCCATGTGAGGCAGAGCACCTCACTGGCTCTGTTCAAGAGGAATCTTGACCAGTGGATGGGAGATCGCAGGTTTACCACGGGGATCATCTCTGTGTCACTGCTGGACAGAGGCACGGCAAACTAATGGGCATGGTATTCTACAACCTAAGGGGTGGTGAAAGCCACAAAACTTTGGGCTAGGCTTATAAATGCCCTAGGGCAGATAGCCTAGTATGAACCTATGAACCTATGAACTGGATGATTCGTGCTTCTCATGTATACTTACAAATTTCCACATTGTGAGTGTCTCCTATACTCTATTATGGATCTATCTAATGCCGTCATTACCACCTTTAAGTGGAGAAATGTTTCCTCACTCCCCTGTCCGCTTCATTTTCTCTAGACCCATATACACGTGTTTCCCTATTCTTGAACCTCTCCATCTTTGAAATATGTTATACTTCCATACTACAGTTCTACTGATTGACCTTAGATCAACAATGTGCTGCTTTTTCTTAAAGCTGTATTGTAAAAGTCCATCGGTCTCCTCATATGATTTTTAACATTTACCCTGCATTTTTTTGCCCTGTCAGTGAAATGTCCAAATTTAGCCCCTGTCTCTAAGAAGATGCTGCCTCTAGAAATGAAGGCATCAATGCAGATAATTAGCACACACAGAAAAACTAATATGTGAGTGCTGAATGAGAATAGAATATATCATTGTGCAAGGACAGTTTCACTAAATCAGAGTATGCTATAGTTCTGATACAAATATAATTGTGTAAATATTTCATTCATCATTTGCAAACAAATTAAAATGTCTTATAGCTGATCCGTCCTTGTGAGAAGAAGTAGCAATTACTGTATACAGATGCTTTGTGATATAAATAAAGGATTAGATTTTCCCCTAGAGAGCATTGAACTTGTTGCTAGGTTTGCAATGCACCCAAATGAAAAATTATTTGCATTCATACCTCTGAACTGTCCAGATTTTCGCCTCATATTTTTGGTCTGTTCCTCATAAAATGTGTTGTCCTCTGGTAAATAACTGAGAATTGAACACTAAATAATGACACACATTTGAGTTTCAGACTTTATACCTTTCAGAAAATGCATGCTAACATGAAACCTGTTATTCTAACATATTTCTAGGTTTATAAGAGCAATATCTAGGAAAATGCAATGTGTACATACTTCTCAACCTTTTAGCTGAAGAAAGCTGGGTAAATCCTAAAATAATGGGGGGAGAGGGCAAAGGACCAAAATAGGGACAGATTTTAGATATTGCTCTTATAAACCTAGAAATATGGGATGAAGTTAGGTATCACAACATCAGGCTGATTAAGTTTGTTACATTCCCCTTCTGTACATTTCTTGCTCTGCTGCTGAATATACACATGAGCAGACAAAAACACATGCAAATGTACTCACATGCATGTACATGCACACACGCACGCACACACATGCACACACGCACGCACACACACACGCACACCTACAAATATAACACACACATACATGCAATTGCACAGACAAGCATACAGTTACATACCATTATGAAAGCTATAGATTAACAAATTTAGAATACAATAACACTACAAACAGGTAACATATGAGAAGTATACATCCTCATAATCAACCACATGAAAGAAAGTATCATCTCAAGATTATTTCCATTTCTTGTTAGTATCTCGTTTTTCTTCAAGTGCTTATGGTATCACCACAAATTAATCCAAACTAGATGCTGTTTCATCAGACATCTTAGGCATGATTCTGAATAATTTTTGTTCTGATAGCTATTCACATTCTCAATCATTAATATACAAAAGAAAATAATACCTATGTATGGGGTAAGCTGGAAAATGTATGGAAGACCACTTCACAGAGACTAGATATAAATTTGTAGGTAACAAAAAATAAATTACCTGACCTCCATGAACTTCAGTCATCATATATCTTTTGTTAAACAAATAAGGAAGCCTAAACAAAAAATTTAAAACTGTACAGGTATAGGGGACTGTATGCTGAATACCTGGTCACCATCTGTTTTCATCTCCAATAGTCTGTGGTTTCTATCAGAAATCTGAAGACCTAAGTAATGTTCTTATTACACTTGCAGCAAGTCTAAAAGCCAGGCTTTCACACTGCAAATGTGTGCCATCTATTGTTATTTTCTTCAGGCATGCAAACTTTTAAAAAGTAGATGCAAAATCCTAAATTCTTATTATAGCGGATGAGGTCTCTGGCTGAGAGATTGTTTAAATTAAGTACAATAAAGTTTATGGTTTCATTATTGTTCTGTATATTCATCTATATACATTTTTGTACACTATAGATTATTATTCACCAATGTCTGTAGTTCTAAGTCTCACTTATATGCTTATGTGATGCGATTTAGAGCTTATATATTTAAATCTACAGTCTTTTGTTTAACCATCTGATGCATTCAGATGCAGTACAATGCATTATTTCACTATCTTGTACTTCCCTACATGGAAAAGAAATATTTGTCCCTTGTGTTGTTCTGAAGAAAAACTGATCTTATTTGTCACACTCACAGAAAACCAGCTCTGTGCAATATCCCCACCTTCATTAATAGGTAAATTCTATGCATTTAAATAAAATTCAGTATAGTGCACACTTATTCATATGTTCTTCAAATATGCAAAAAAAGAATACACTGGCAACATTAAGAACCAAGTGAATGATTTTGGTAACTAATTTTTACATACAGCAACTTAAACATCTAGTTCAACTGTTATAAAGCAATGCCTTTAGCGCCATTTAGCGTGAGTTATATAAGAGCACCTTCTCGGCAGCGCTGTGTAAATAGGTTAAACTATTCAGGCTACTGAATTCCACTCTCACATTTTTCCTTGTGAACAGCTCTCTGGAGCCCCATTTGAAACGAATCCAGCCTATTCTATCTGAAAAAGTTTAGGCTCTCTACTTTTGAATTCAGCGTCTATTCTTCATCTGAAAAGCTTAGAATTTGTTCTTAAAGTATTTTCACTCAGATAGTTGTGCTAACTTTTAGCACCACTAGCCTAAAACTTTTTTTTTCTAACCAAATTGGTTGGTAAATTTTTGTTTCTCATTCCTTCCCAGCATGCCTGGCTACCAGGCTGCTAGCCGGCCCCTCCTCTGCTCAGCTGGTGAATCAACCCATTGAGGCACATAACTGCCTCATGCACACAGACAAACCATCCCTTCCCACAAAACACAAATACATGCTAGAGATGCAACCATAACCAAACTGGAGGCTGAGCTCTCTTCATCTAGGATCATGTACTATAGCCAGAGGAGAAGGTAACCACACAATTATTATACCCAGTCTCACATAGTACTATCACAACTTCAAATCAAACACATAAACACACTAAGACATACTCGGAGGCTCTGATCAAAAATCTACCAAAACAGCAGAGGCCACCAAAGCAAACACCCAAACAACTGCCACCTCATGACACAACACATACAACACATAGATCACAAAGTCAGTGTGCCAAACAGTCACAGCCCTTAAGGCCAAACACAATGCCAGATACACTCGTCATAGGTGACTCCATAGTCAGACACACTGACGTCCCACTCACCAGACTGAGTAAGGAGAAGGTCACAGTAAGCTGCCTGTCAGGTGCTAGAATTCGCCACAATGCAAGCACTCAGGTCACTCAACAGCAGGTACAAGTATGACTCAGTCATTGTCCATGCTGGTGTGAATGACCTGAGATGTACCTCCCTGGACTACATGAAAAGAGACATAGAGGAGCTCTCTGATTATGTAACCCAGGCAGGTATGACCCTGACCCTGAGCAGTATCCTACCTTCACCAAGAATGATGCCACAATATAGAGACAAGATGATCAGCTTTAATAATTGGCTTAATTTCTGGTGTCATTCAAAGGGGATCCAATGTCTGTCTGCCTGGGATGACATGCTTGACAAGCCACGCTGCTTCGCAAGGGACGGCTTGCACCTGTCACTCCTGGGCTTCTGGATATTGGCAAAGGCTCTTGCCACCCCCATAGTGCCTTTTTTAGGCAAGGCTCAAATTCTAAACCTACCACCTTAGAAAACAAAACTGGAAATAAACTAAGGGTAATGCTGCTCAATGCCAGAAGTCTAAATCTCAAGATGCATGCACTCGAAGCCCTACTCAGTATGGAGAACATCGATGTCTGTGCTGTGACTGAAACCTGGTTCAAGGCTCCTGAGAGCACCCCGGCACTATCAGGTTTCACCTCATAATTTGCGTTCCGGCCCCAAAATCCGGACCGCACCACAAAAGGAGGGGGTGTATCCATATTCATCAAGGATACCCACACCTCCAGGTTGGTTGCTACGCACGAAGCATCGGAGACCATCCAGGTGCAATTAACCATAGGCAAGACTGCTCTGCAATTTGTAGCATGTTACAGGCCACCCTCTCAAACTCAGGAACCTCACACAGCTTTCCTGAAAACACTGGAGGGTATAAATGTATCTCCTAACACCATCATATTGGGTGACTTCAACTACCCGAACATAGACTGGGATCATTACTCAAGCCCCAACACTCTAGCCCAAAGGTTCCTGGAGTTCATAAACTCAAACGCCATGGAACAACTAGTCACCGTTCCCATAAGAGGAGAAAATATACTAGATCTCATCATCACAAACATGGGGACAAAATGCTCCACACCGGAAGTATATCCCTCACTGGTGAGATCAGATCACAAACTAATCTCACTGGAAATCCACATCCCGTCCCCACCCCAGACAGAAAAGACCACAGTGAAAAACTTCTCAAAAGCCAACTTCACACTTCTTAAGACTGGTGTGGTATCCTTCAAGGCCCCCGAGCCAGTGGAAACCACAACCCATGCTGCTGAATCCCTTACAAATGCCTTCTACGAGCACCTCCAGGACTGCATGGATCAGGCAATCCCAAATAAAACCAAGACTCTTTCCACCAAAGGCAAGCGCCCGGTGTGGTGGACCCCAGCCATAAACAAACTTTACAATAAGAGGAGAAAGCTATTACATGATAGAGCAAAATCCTCAAAAGGGAAGACACCCTTGATTATTATTAGTAAAAACTACGATCACTCATAACATCAAAGTATGCCAATTTTGAGAGAAAATTGCCAAAGACTCAAAGA
>NC_056726.1:253488527-253507385 GCF_019279795.1 Protopterus annectens
TCGGGGGCAGCATATGACATATTTTTGAGACCCTTTATCCTTTTGGTAAGGAGCTTCTGGGGTCTTTCCAATTGCTGCAGGTGTCACACATTCCGAATGGGGCATTGTACTCAATCATTGGTCTGATCAGTGAAGAGTACAGGGGAACAATGACCTCCCTTGATCTGGATGTGAATCCCTTCATGATCAGGTCGGCAATGTAGAAGGTCTTTCTAACCACTTTGGCAACGTGATTGTCAAAAGAAAGGTTACTGTCAACCTGGGTCCCCAGATCCCTGATAACCTCTTCTGTGCTTAGTGGATTGCCACCTATATGGTAGCTTGGGGTAACCTTGTTTTTCCCGAATGGTATGACTATACATTTTTTGGCGTTTAACTTAAGGCCATGGCTCTGGCACCAGTTATCCGTTTCTATGAGACCCCTCTGAAGGATATCTGTGTCTGATGTATTTTCAACTATGGCGCCCAGTTTGCAGTCATCTGCAAACTTTGTCAGCCATAATCCTCCTATGTTTGCCTGTACTTCTGAAAAGTAGATGCTGAACAAGAGGGGGCCCAGGACTGAGCCCTGTGGGACACCGCTTGTGACCGGCTTGGAGACAGACATGGCACCAGCAACTCTGACTCTGTGTATTCTGTCATTTAGCCAGTTTGCAACCCATCTTGTGACGTATGGGTTTACATTTAAGCTGGTGAGTTTTTCTATGATACCCGAGTGGGGTATTGTGTCGAATGCTTTTGCAAGGTCAAGGTAGGCTGTGTGGACTGCCTTACCCTCATCAGTGGCCTTGGAGACTGTTTCGAAAAAGTTGACCAAGTTTAAAAGGCATGATCTGCCCTTGACAAAGCCAAACTGGGTTGGATCCAATGTCTGTAGGTCCCCTATGTCTTTATTTATGAGTTCCATTATGATCCTCTCCATAGCTTTGCAGACCAGGCTTGTTAAGCTTATGGGGCGGTAATTTCCAGGGTCCGTAGAAGCACCGCCTTTGTGAAGTGGGACCACAGTTGCCGTACGCCACTCCTTGGGTACGTATCCTGTGGTAAGGCTAAGATTAAACAGCTGCCTTGTGTGGGGGTTTAATTCCTCATTGAGTTCCTGAAGCACACAGCCGGGGACACCATCCGGTCTCATAGATGCTGTGTTTTTAGCTTTGGGGAGAGCAGTTCTCACCTGCACATTTGAGATGATGGGGAGGCTACACTCTGCTGGAATAAATATCTCTCCTTTTGGGGGGGAGGGAGGGGAGAAATTTGCACTGAACCTGTCAGCCAGTATGTTGGCAATGTCTGTGGGTTCAGTGATTTTTGTATCATTTTGGACTAATTCTGAGCATATCTGGGAGTTTCCACCCAGGTTTCTAACATAGCTAAAGAAGGCCTTATGATTGTCTTTTGAGTCTTTGGCAATTATTCTCTCAAAATTGGCCTTGGATGATTTTATGAGTGATCGTAGTTTTTTACTAATAATCATCAAGGGTGTCTTCCCTTTTGAGGATTTTGCTCTATCATGTAATAGCTTTCTCCTCTTATTGTAAAGTTTGTTTATGGCTGGGGTCCACCACACCGGGCGCTTGCCTTTGGTGGAAAGAGTCTTGGTTTTATTTGGGATTGCCTGATCCATGCAGTCCTGGAGGTGCTCGTAGAAGGCATTTGTAAGGGATTCAGCAGCTTGGGTTGTGGTTTCCACTGGCTCGGGGGCCTTGAAGGATACCACACCAGTCTTAAGAAGTGTAAAGTTGGCTTTTGAGAAGTTCTTCACTGTGGTCTATTTTGTCTGGGGTGGGGACGGGATGTGGATTTCCAGTGAGATTAGTTTGTGATCTGATCTCACCAGTAAGGGATATACTTCCAGTGTGGAGCATTTTGTCCCCATGTTTGTGATGATGAGATCTAGTATATTTTCTCCTCTTGTGGGAATGGTGACTAGTTGTTCCATGGCGTTTGGGTTTATGAACTCCAGGAACCTTTGGGCTAGAGTGTTGGGGCTTGAGTAATGATCCCAGTCTATGTTCGGGTAGATGAAGTCACCCAATATGATGGTGTTAGGAGATACATTTATACCCTCCAGTGTTTTCAGGAAAGCTGTGTGAGGTTCCTGAGTTTGAGAGGGTGGCCTGTAACATGCTACAAATTGCAGAGCAGTCTTGCCTATGGTTAATTGCACCTGGATGGTCTCCGATGCTTTGTGCGTAGCAACCAACCTGGAGGTGTGGGTATCCTTGATGAATATGGATACACCCCCTCCTTTTGTGGTGCGGTCCGGATTTTGGGGCCGGAACGCATGATATGAGGTGAAACCTGATAGTGCCGGGGTGCTCTCAGGAGCCTTGAACCAGGTTTCAGTCACAGCACAGACATCGATGTTCTCCATACTGAGAAGGGCTTCGAGTGCATGCATCTTGAGATTTAGACTTCTGGCATTGAGCAGCATTACCCTTAGTTTATTTCCAGTTTTGTTTTCTAAGGTGGTAAGTTTAGAATTTGAGCCTTGCCTAAAAAAGGCACTATGGGGGGTGGCAAGAGCCTTTGCCAATATCCAGAAGCCCAGGGTGACAGGTGCAAGCCGTCCCTCATGGCAGCGTGGCTTGTCAAGCATGTCATCCCAGGCAGACAGACATTGATCCCCTTTGAATGACACCAGAAATTAAGCCAATTATTAAAGCTGATCATCTTGTCTCTATATTGTGGCATCATTCTTGGTGAAGGTAGGATACTGCTCAGGGTCAGGGTCATACCTGCCTGGGTTACATAATCAGAGAGCTCCTCTATGTCTCTTTTCATGTAGTCCAGGGAGGTACGTCTCAGGTCATTCACACCAGCATGGACAATGACTGAGTCATACTTGTACCTGCTGTTGAGTGACCTGAGTGCTTGCGTTGTGGCGAATTCTAGCACCTGACAGGCAGCTTACTGTGACCTTCTCCTTACTCAGTCTGGTGAGTGGGACGTCAGTGTGTCTGACTATGGAGTCACCTATGACGAATGTATCTGGCATTGTGTTTGGCCTTAATGGCTGTGACTGTTTGGCACACTGACTTTGTGATCTATGTGTTGTATGTGTTGTGTCATGAGGTGGCAGTTGTTTGGGTGTTTGCTTTGGTGGCCTCTGCTGTTTTGGTAGATTTTTGATCAGAGCCTCCGAGTATGTCTTAGTGTGTTTATGTGTTTGATTTGAAGTTGTGATAGTACTATGTGAGACTGGGTATGTGGTGTGTGTGGTTACCTTCTCCTCCTGACTGGTCTTGCCAGTCCTAAGTTGAGAGAGCTCAGCCTCCAGTTTGGTTATATAGTTGCATCTCTTGCATGTATTTGTGTTTTGTGGGAGGAGATGGTTGTCTGTGTACATGAGGTAATTGTAACATTGCCTCAATATTCCCAGATTCACCAGCTGAGCAGGAGAGGACGCTAGCAACTGACCCTTCGACATGCTAGAAGGAATGAGAAACAAAAATTTACTGTGTAATTTAGTTCGAAAAAAAGGGATTTTAGGCTAGTGAGGTACTAAAAAGTGCTATATCTGAGTGAAAATACTTTAGGAGCAAATGCTAAGCTTTTCAGATAGAGAATAGACTGCTTAGAATTCAAGTAGAGCTAAACTTTTCAGATAGAGAATAGACTGCTTAGAATTCAAGTAGAGCTAAACTTTTCAGATAGAGAATAGGCTGGATCGATTTCAAGTAGAGCTCAAGAAGAGTTGTTCTAAGGGAAAAAATGAAGAGTGGAATTTAAGTAGCCTGAATAGTTTAACCTAGTTAACCCGGCGCTGCCCGAGGGTGCTCTTGTAGCAACTCCGCGCTAAAGCGCGCTAAAGCGTGCTTTATAGCAGTTGAACTAAAATGTTTTAAGTTTGCTGTATGTAAAAAGAAAATTAGTTGCCAAAATCATTCATGGTTCTTAATGTTGCCAGTGTATTCTTTTGCATATTTGAAGGAGCATATAGATAAGTGTACACATATGTGAATTTTGTTAAAATGCATGGAATTTTACCTATTAATGAGAAGGTGGGATATATAAAGAGGGTTAATGACAAAAAGAAAACAAATATGGTGCTACCTATGTTATCAAATGACCCCTGCTATGTAATGCGTACAATATGCAGTTCCAGTGACATTGTTTGACAGAAAAAGATGTAGGACTATTGAAGGCTCACTGATGAGCAATTACAATGGACAATAGTTAAAGACAGAATATAGAAATGCAGCGACTCTGTAGCTTGACATTCAAAAACAGAAAGGACTGAAAGTGCTTAAGAAGGTAGGCCAGCTGAGACTGATGTTAGGAAATCTAGTCTTCACTATATTAATATTCAGAGTGTGTGTGTGTGTTTGTGTTTATGTGTGTGTCTGTGTGTGCGTGTGTCTTTTTCTACATGTAATATCAAGAAAATGCAAAGCAGCAAGCAGCACATCACAGGAAAATCAGAATATTTGTCAGTTTAGCAGGCCTGTTGTACTGTTGGTAACATAACATTCATGTATAAGCAAAGTTAAATATGAGAGTGAGAAGTTATATGTCAGGGTTAAACTGGATAGTAACACGTTATACATATGATAAGAGACATATGTATAAGACATATCATATTTTTACTTAAAATACTTTCTATTTGCCACCCTACTCATTGTAGTTCTCTTTACAAAGGCAATTTTTGTATTTATTCAGTAATGTTAAAATCTAGAGACCCAGAGATGGAAGTTAAAGGCAATGTTCAACATACTGATTTCAATACAGAATTCATTCCCTTTAATGCAACCAAACCTGAGTCATAAATATGTATCATTTCTTCAAAATATGAAATAAGTTTAGTATTGAATGAACTATTTCAGATGAGGCATTGACTGTAAATGAACAAAAATAACCACGTTGAACATGTAAAGATTAAGGATTTTTTATATTTGTTCTTAATTTTTAACTTTTTTAAGTTTTTAATTTTTACTTAATATGTACAGCTAGCTATTCCTTTTAATATTTCTGTGTTATCATGAAACATGTTTAAACATACTTTTTGATAATTGGTGTAACTGTTTACCTGTACTTCAGCTATTTATTTATACTGTTCTTGGGCTTTTCCTCTGGGTCTCTGCTGAAAATGGGTTTCTAACTCAGTCGGACACTACCCAGTTAACAAATGTAAGTAAATAAATAGATTTAAGGGTAACGAGAAAGCAGCTTCCAGTCAGAATAATCAAAGTATTTGCAGTAATAAGAATGAACATGGTTTCAGATGAAAGTAAGTAAAATGAATAATTATATAAGTATCAAGTATTACTTCAAGGAAAAAATAACACACAAGCTTCTTCAGGAAAATACTATAGAAGTGAAAACCTGAACTTAGATGAGGAATGTAGAACACAATTGCTAAAAAGTTCACTTTCCATTTTTAATTTTTGCTAAAGATGTTAAACTTCTGTTACTTTCTGATGACTTTAATTTCATTGTTTTCCACCAACTTTATTGCCAACAGTTTATAATATTTTTAGTTAGAAAATGACGCTGTTCTGAAATAAAGTTATATTACTAATGTTCAGTCTGTTAAGGGTTTTAATGTTTACATTGTTCTCCTGCTTACTAATAATATTAAAAGCTTGCCCTTGCTGAATGTGATTTAATCTCAACCATTACATTATTTTCACTGTAATTCAATTTAAAGTAACTCTGGCATCAAATTAAATTAAATTAGTGATGGACAATCTGTGCATTGCACTTGTAGTCACTTCTTTGTAGATTCCATTTTATTACTGAGATTTTTACAACAAATATCATCAAATACATGTGGTATCAACTGGCTGAGATGTTTAATCCTCATCACTAGTACTGTCTCCTCTTTAACTGTTATTCATGACAACTGCCTACACTTTGTGCAACTTTTAAATCATAGGATTGACCAAGGACAGGTTTTGTCATTTAGCTAAAATTGGAATGCAAACAGTTGCAACAGTTTAGACATTTAACTGCAAAACTGTGATAAGGAAAATAATATGAATGTGTCAGACTTTAAAAGAGTTCAGGGGCTGGACAAAAGTGACACAATAAGATAGAGAGAAAGAAATAGGTGTAATATTAAAATAATAATAATAGTAATTGTTGTTATTATTATTGTTATTATTATTATTATTAATTTCCCCATGAGGTAAAACTACATTTTTCGGAAAAAGCTACCCAAACCAAAAGCAGTTGTAACAGCTGAAATGCCAGTACCTAATGATAGTGTTGCCGAATTTAGTTTTGTATTTACTCGCATTTCTTATCTCTCTGTGTCTCTTTTTTAATTTATCTGCTTGGTGACCATAGATCAGACCACCAAAGTAAGCCTCAAAGAGGAGGTTTTCCATACATTCAAATTTTACATGCATGTGGCAGGGGATGGTGGTAGGAAGAAACATTACTGTGCACATAAGCCAGAAAATGATTTATAAGTTATACTGATTGTGCGTCAGTAGTCAGGTGCAGCCTTTGTCCTGAAGGAGGTATATGCTTTGACAGGTCTCCAACTACCTCCTAGCTAATAATCTCCTCTCCAAATCCCAACATGGTTTCAGGCCATATCACAGCACTACCTCCGCTCTGCTCTCCTTCACCAACACTCAACTTCATCACAAAAACAATGGCCTCCTCTCCACTGCCATATTTCTAGATCTTTCAAAGCCCTTTGACATGGTATTTCATGAGCTACTACTCTGTACTCTCCCCAACCTCTCCTTCTCACAATCAGCCTGCAACTGGTTCCACAGCTATCTACATGGATGCCAGCTATCGGTAATCTGGGATGATAACCTATCTCCTCACATCCCATTTACTCTCGGAGTTCCCCAAGGGTCTATCCTTGGCCCTCTACTATTCTCACCTTTCACTAACAACGTACATACTGCCCCCACACAAGCATCTCTTATACAGTACGTAGATGACTCTACTCTCATCTGCTCTGCCCCCACTCTACCAGAACTACAACAAATCACACAGGAATCATTCTCTTCTGTAGAAAGCTGGCTATCCAATGCTCAACTCCTACTCAACCCATGTAAGACCAAACTTCCCCTGTTCCAACCTTCCAAATCCACCCAAAACACCCCGCTTCAACATTCTCACCAAAAGCAATACCAATATCTCTCCATCAGAACACACAAAATTACTCGGCGTGGAGATTGACAACAAACTTACATTTGACCCCCACATATCTCTTACAATAAAAAAGTTCACAAGAAACTTCCCAGCTAATCTCTAATGTACTCTATGCATCTCCCATACTTACTTACCTTAGACAAACAGACCTACACAAGCTGGATGCTTGTTGCAAGAAAATTACTAAATTTACCACTGGGGCCTCCTGCCACAGCCATTATTGTATCTCCCTTAAAGAACTAAACTGGCTAGAACTCCCACAACTCCTTCACTTTAATCAACTCACCCTCGCTCATAAACATATTAACCACCCCCACAACATCCCATCTATTCAAACCCTTCTCCAACCCTATCACTCCATTAGGCCCCTACGATCAAGCAACAAAAATCAACTCATTGTTATCAAACCCAAAAACTCAGCAGGAGAAGCTCTATTTTCCTGTACCATATCAAAACTTTGGAACCATCTTCCCCCCTCCTTAACTACTCTACCTTTCAGCAGCCTTTACAAGATTGCGCTCACATCTCACTTAAATTTCCACTGACTTTGCTCTTGCTCTAATCCAGACTTACACCCCCACCCCTATCTCCCTCCCCCACTTAGACTCTTAACCCAACTATACTACTGCTACTACTAACCACAGTCAGAATAAGCTAGTTGACTTTGCGTACTTTAAACTTTGTCTGACAACTTTGTTACAACTTTTATTATAAACAACAATAAGCTATCTCAACTTGCAACCATTTACTGTATATACTGTTGATAATCAATATCTAGTTACTGTATTAATGCCAACAGCCAATCATGTTTCCCATTGCTTCAGCTTTGTATCACTATTTATCATGTACATGTTGTGGAGCTTTTCTCCTCGGGCAGCCGCTGAGAAAGGACCTGCGTCCAGTCAGAATTTCCCAGTAAACAAATAAAAATAAAGTCTGACTTGGAACAAAGCCAATTTTCAGTGGAGGCCTGGGGAGAAACTCTCCAGACAAATGTCTTTATAACCTGGGAGGAAACCCACATGGATGTAGTGAGGACATGCAGACTCCACACATAAGGCACCCGAGCCAAGAATCAATCCAGAGAACCTCTTGCTGTGAGACAACAATGCTACCGCTGCGCCACTCCACCGTCCATTGTCCAATGTATATGCGTACATACATACACACAGACAGACATACATAAATAAATGAAATATTTAGTAGTAAGAGTTTAATAATGAGATGGCAGAGGGTTACAAATGATATTCAATATTGTTGCAGAAACCCAGATGTGAAACCTCCACCCCCAAGTGGCTGTGCTTTTTGTGTTGTAACTAGTGGTGATGGTAGATAAAGGCTAAAATGATGTGCTAACACCTTGTGTTTGTGTTGTAGAGGGACCAATCTGCACATATTCAAAGATCATTTCTTGTGATTGTTCTTCTCTCACATTTAATGAGATTCCTTGCTAAAGCTCAGGCCCATGCTTAAACAAAAATGGTTATGAATATGTGACTAAATGATTTATACCTAAAGTGGCTGAAAAATGTATTATGAGCTACATTTGACCTAAGTTATACATTTTTAGTATTTATTTATTTTATATTAGGCAGTACATAGCAGACATAAACTCCTATTAGTAGTTTTCCCTGCTGGTAGATATAACAAGACCAGAAAAATGAAACTTTGATTAAGGTGTTTCTTTTCTAAAGGGAAGCTCATTGCTAATCAGTTTCAGACCTTTTTTCTATATTCCACTAAAACAGATTTTGGTTATTAATTGTATTCCTGGATTCCAACATGTTTTTATTTCACTGTTTTCTGAGGAAAACAATTTCCTGCACTTTCAACTCACTGTAGAAACCCCTGATACAATCATAAGAACGTACTTAGCTAATGGCCAAAGACCCTTTTTAAGCTGACCCATTCATGCCCCAATTTTCATAATTATCATTGCACTAGCACTAGAATAACTTTGGTATATAGCATCATTGGAGGTTAATAGGATATCAACCTGTTAGAAAAATATGTATTTACATATAAGCTGCTAAAAAATATGTATTCACATACAAGCTGCTAAAAATATGTATTCATATATAAGCTGTTAGAGAAATATGTATTTACATATTCTGACATATAAGTTGTGTGGTTTTGATATATATAAATGAACCTGAACATATATGAAATACATAGATTGAGAAATAGAGTAATATGTAATGCATTTAATTCTGTTTTACTAGAATAATAGTAGAAATAAACTCGCATATTATTGCTTGAAGCATAAGCTGCTGTGTGATTAGAAACTTGGCCTTGGCAGCGACCAGCTCGGCCTGGCTCATGTCTGTCAGTGAAAGATTATTTTGCAAAGTTAGAAAATAATGAATCTGTGTGCATGTGTATCTTTTCCTGCTTCTACCAGAAGAAGCGGCCTTGTCACTATCAGAGATAATGTCCAGCTGGTGAACAAAAAAGAGACAAAGAGAAGCATTAAAGAAGACATGCACCCATTGTATTCGAACTAATCTAAGAGCCTTGAATTGGCTACATCCTCGGAAGGACATTGTGACTGACCAGGTGCTTGCAAGGCTGTAATATTCTCATGGGAAAGTAACTTTTTAAAATTGTAATATCAGCATTTTTCTTATGAATGACCATGATGTAAAAACCCTGTCACTGACCACGTCAGTGAGGTGGGCAAAAGCTGATTGCAAACAGTATAAATGACATGTGTTTCACTAATAAAACTAGACAAAATTCTGTACAAGTTTGTGTATGGTTTTTTGCCTCCTAATGTACATTAGAGTATTTGTAGATACCTGAGAAACCTGCATTACTGTTTGTTATTGACTGTCATTTTTAAATGCCAGATGATTTTTACAGTCTGACTTTAACGAATTTATTTAACATTTTGGTCCTTCGGACCGGAATTCCCTTGGTAAGCTGCAGGTCAGAGTATATAGGTGGCACCGAAACCTGCGCAGAAGAAGGAAAGACCTCCGACTGAATTGTCGTATCGAAAGAGGCTGTCCACTTGTCTGATCTGTGGCCGAAAAGCGGAAAACTGGATCCTAAAAAGAAGTATAACAGTAAGCGGGAGGCTCGGGTAAGCAGAATTCCTCTCTTTGTTTTTGTTTTAGATCAGGGACCAGGTTACACTGTGCTATTGCTAAGGTTTGTGATAGCAGGGAGAGAGGTAGTCGAAGTATTGTATCTTGAGTCATAGATCAGGAAGTAAACAAAGCAAAGTAAAACAGTCATTCTGGACACTACTGTGGATACGGGGAATAAGATACCACGTGGTACAAGAGAAAGGGTTACGTAACAGTTCTTTTTTTTTGAAGAGACATGGGAAATGAATGCACTAAAGGGTCACGTGACCCACCCCTAACAGAAGACGCAAAGTATATGCAATTGCAAAAAGCAGATAATGTGAGATATTTTTCAAAATGGGTTAATAAGTATGACTTTGATGGTAAATTAGATAAAATATCATTAGTAAAACTTTTGAAACAGTTAAAATCTGACGCAGAAGGTCAGGCAAAAAAACAACAACAGTTGGGCGTTCCTCAAGCACATAGGTGGATTGAGGAAGTGAACCGAAGGGAGCAGAAAAATAAAAATGCAAAAGCATTATTTTTAGACAAAGAGGATAATAATACAGTAGTAGCATCGGTCCCTCCCTTACCACCTCCCCCGATGCCTTACTTAGAATATGAAGCGGGAGGGCGGGCTGGACCCCCCCCACGTTATCCGGAGACAATAGGGGTATTAAGACAACCATTTGTAAGAAAACCTATCGGAACTAGATCCCGAACACGTCAAACACTTATAGATGTTCAACTAAGCGGAAATTCATTAGATGAAAGTGAGGAAATCTGTCCATTAATTGAAGTACCAAACCCACAGGCAGGACAGGAGGGCCAGGCCTCAACTCTCTTAGTGTATAGACCGTGGACACCGGAAGATATCCGGAAAGCTACAGAGGGAATTCCCCATCCAAAAATTAACTTTGAGAAATTTGTACAAGATTTACAGGGTATGAGATTGAGTTACCACCTGAATGGGGAAGAAGTAGAAAAAGTAGTTAGACAAATTTTAGGTCCGGACTGGCATATGATTTGTGGCGCCTGGAATGCCCGTGACGCGCAACTCAGGCCACTCCCACATAGTGACGCAGAACTAGATACTAAATTGAAGGGTCTTACAGACCGCATTACTGAAAAATGGAAACCTAGGGCAGATTGGACTTGTATTAACCAATGCGTGCAACAAGATAATGAAACAGTAGACGCATACTATGGTAAATTATTAGAATGTTTCAATAACCATAGTGGTATGACTATTCCTGAAAATCAAAAAAATGATAGCTCGTATGAACAGCAGTTAAAGAATGCATTTTTAAAAGGTTGCATTGCTCCTATCAATAGCTTCACGAAGCATATGATAGATCACCGAGCAGTAGGCTCAAGCCTTGTTAGAGTATGCTAGGCATGCCGAAAAACATTTTAACAGTAAAAAGAAAAAGAAAACGCAGGTCTTCACAGCTGAAGACGGTGCAAAAGTTTTTGTAGTACAAACAGCCAAAAAGGGTAAGCGAAACGCTCAGGGTAACAAACGTTCTGACAGAAACTCAGAGTTTTATGAGGACAGGAAAAAAAGAGGTGAGTGCTTCAATTGCGGTAAGAAGGGACATTTGGCAAGGGATTGCAGGAGCAAGGCACCTGTGGAAAAAAAGGATAAGGATGATGAGGATTGACTAGATGGCAGTTATACTGCTCGGCAGTCATTAGGAGAGACTAATAAGCAGGGGAATAATATAAATACCTTAGAAAAAACAAATGACATGCAACCGAATGTAGAAGTTGGGGAAAGTGAAGTTTTGGACTTGGCACTACTAAGCCTGGAGCTCTATTTAGCAGACACTAAACCGGAAGTTACACTTCTTTTGGAAGGGAGAGAAGTCAAATTTTTGTGTGATTCAGGAGCATCACGAACTTTGATACACCCTTCAAAGTTACCGGAACATTCTGAGTCACCCGATTATATATTAGTGAAAGCAGCAAACGGACAGCTGTACAGGGAACCACTTTCCCATGATATAGCAATTACTGACCCTGTCTCGAGTATAACCCAGAGAAGTAAAATAGTACTTTCTACCAAATGCCCCATGAACTTATTAGGAAGAGATCTTATGCAACTTTTTGGCATAGCAGTAGTCCCTACCATGAATGGTATGGAGGCACAGAGACAAACTGATGCTTTTGTAGTACGATCGGAGGGTGAGGCCTATTATTGGTACAGCCAGGACCTGGTTACAACCGGTCCAGGGGCAGTGACCAAGGAACTGATGAATGTAGCCACCAGCAAGGTGCTTCCCCTCGATGTTGATCAACAACATTTGTTACATTGTACCCTATATTATTGCAGCACGTCAGGGCCTGATAAAGAATATGAACAAAAATTGTTCAGGGATCCCGCAAATAGACTAATACTACGGACTTTATACTGGGACACTGAGGGCAATAGTGTGGTGAGTTGTTCATTACCTCAGGAGTTCTTGGAATTGTACAAATCCAATAAGCTACCGCATGTTAGCCTAACCAAAAACAGGAATGTTAGGTGGGTAGACTCGGGTGACAAAGTGACAAGATGGGAGAAACTAACTGATTTGGAGTTATCGGACCTAGAAGTACAGAAACAGAAACTAAATTGGTTAACGCAAGCACGCCCAGCTGTGCACTTACAACAAAGTGAAGACAGCTGATTGGCGTTCTTGATAGAGGAAAAAGAAAAAGCTTTGAGTAAAATACCAAATGTTCTTTGGTCAACAGGAAATCGGATGTAGGGCTTATTCAACAGCAGGGCCAGTAGTTATTACACCAAAATCGCCTTTAGACCAAGAAAAGACAATATCCTTTGAGCAAGGATGCGGAACAGGGAATCAAACCTATCATAATGGCATTACTTAAGAAAGGGATACTGGTAGAATCCTTGGATTCACCATGTAATACTCCTCTATTTCCTGTTAAAAAAGCAAACGGGGAATGGCGGATGGTACAAGATTTGCAGGCTGTAAATGATGCGGTAATACCAAGGGCACCTACGGTGCCAGACCCACATACCTTGTTAAATGATTTGAAGCCGCAACAAAAATATTTCACTGTGGTAGATATTAGCAATGCGTTTTCTCAATACCTATCCACCCTGACAGCCAGCATTGGTTTGCATTCACATTTCAGGGCAAAAGGTATCGTACACCCGACTACCACAGGGATATAGTGAAAGTCCAACAATATTTGCACAAGAGATGGCTAGCAACCTGGCGGGATTTTCTCCACCAGGGGGCAGTCAAGTATTACTTTATGTAGATGACATCTTGCTTGCAGCTCCTACCCAGCAGCAATGTAGGGAAGACACAATAGCATTGTTGAAATTTTTGGCTGAGCAAGGGCATAAAGTGAATAAACACAAATTGCAACTTTGGAAAGAACAGGTTAAATACCTGGGATATGTGATATCCAAAGAAGGTAAAACATTAGATGAAAATAGGAAAACAGCAATCTTACAAGCACCTAGACCAACTACCAAAAAGGAAATGATGTCCTTCTTGGGAACGACTAATTTTTGTCGAAGTTAGATACCGAATTATGCCTTAGAAACGGCTCCATTGGCTGATTTAATATTTAAAACACCAATGGCAGCACAAGAAACACTGCATTGGACATCGGAAGCAGAAACAGCTTTTTGCAGACTAAAACAACTGATAGTTTCATCGTTAGTTTTAGGGCTTCCGAATTACCATAAGAGATTTTTCCAGACTGTAGATTGTAGGCGGGGATATATGACGTCAGTACTGACGCAACAACATGGCGGCAAGCAATGCCCCATAGCTTACTATTCATCACAGTTAGATCCGGTGGCACAATCATTGCCACCCTGTGTACAAGCAGTCGTTGCAGCAGCTATGGCAGTGCAAGCTTCAGCCTCAGTGGTATTGTTTCATCCTCTCACGTTGAGAGTACCTCATGCAGTTGCAATAATTTTACTGCAAGAAAAAATAGCATTTTTGTCCCCTGCCAGACATCTTTCTTGTATGACCATACTATTGAGTCAACCTCACATGACAATTGAACAATGCACAACATTAAATCCATCGACATTACTTCCGATTCCTGTAGATGGCACACCACACAGTTGCCTACAGGAAATGGAACAAATAACCACACCCAGACAAGATCTCACTGATGTGCCTTTAGTCAATGCAGAGGTGACATTTTATGTGGACGGGTCCTGTAGACGAGGACCTACAGGAAAGAACCTAGTGGGCTATGCAGTAGTGACGGATAATGAAATCATAGAAGCACAACCCCTGCAACATAACCTGTCTGCTCAAGCAGCAAAATTAATAGCTTTGACACGTGCCTGCACTCTAGCAAAAGATAAATGTGTTAACATATATACTGACAGTCAGTATGCTTTCTCTACAGTGCATGTCTTTGCGCAACAGTGGAAGAACAGGGGAATGATAACATCTACTGGTAAACCGATTAATCATGCACAATTGATTTTGAACCTGTTAGATTCTATTCAGTTACCCACTAGAATAGCTATTTGTAAATGTGCAGCCCATACCAAACAACAAGATAAAATTTCAAAAGGGAATGCTCGGGCTGATGCAGCTGCAAAGCAAGCTGCCTCAGACCTAGAAACTGTGTTTTCAAATGAAGAATTACAACCTTCTGAGACTCTAAATTTAGAAATGTTAAAAACAATGCAGACATTAGCTACAAAAGCAGAAAAGCAAAAGTGGATAAAACGAGGAGCAATCCTTGAAGAGGGACTGTACATCTCCAAAGAGAAAAAGCCAATATTGCCATCTAATTTATTTAAATATGCAGCTTTGTTGAGTCATGGGCAGAGCCATGTCTCAACAGGGGGGATGGTACAGTTAGTTAACAAAACATTCCAAACATACAGTTCAATTATACACAAAAATTTTGTGCAACATGTCATATTTGTAGCAAACATCATGCACAGGGAGCATTTAAACCGAGCGAGGAGCTTTCCGACACCACCTACCCGTTCCATACTATTTGTATGGATTTCATAGAACTGAATAAATGTGAAGGGAAAAAATACTGTTTAGTGATCATAGATATGTTTTCAAAATGGGTAAAAGCTTTTCCGACTAGGAATCCGGATGCAGCAACAGTGGCAAAAGCCTTAGTGAAAGAAATCATTCCTAGATTTGGCATACCAGAAAGAATTTATAGTGACAATGGAACACATTTTGTTAATCAGACAATACATCAGCTTGGGAGAATCTTTGGGATTTCTTTGAAAAACCATTGTGCTTATCACCCCCAGTCAGCAGGACTGGTGGAAAGATACAATGGAATTTTGAAAAACAAGTTGAGAAAATTGATAAGTGAGACTCAAAAGACTTGGATTTGCTGTCTGCCTTTAGCACTGCTGAGCATGAGAACTGTTCCAAATGTAAGGGGTTTGACCCCTTTTGAGATAGTATTTGGGAGAGCATATTGTGTGCCACAATGGAAGGCCCTCATGCCTGCAGAGCTGGAGGCCGATAGCTCATTAGCTAGTTATATGAAGAAATTGTTAACAAATAAGACTGTTTTGCAGTTGAACTCTTTTTCAGACAAAGAAGAAACAAAGCCGGAGGCTGTGCTGACCCCGGGGTCCTGAATCTGGCTGAAAGTCATCAAAAGAAAGAACTGGGTGAGTCCAAAGTGGGAAGGTCCGTACCAGGTACTATTGGCAACACCTACTGCAGTAAAAATTGCTGAGAGATCATCTTGGGTTCATTTGACGCACTGTAAACCACTTAAAGAGTTTAAGTTGGACAAACATTTTTTAACTGACATACCACAGAAACAGGAAGGCCAGAGGCAGAGTGAATAAAAATGCAAAACAACCCCAAAGACATTGGTTCACTGGCCTACTGATCATACATTTATTAACCATGTTTGTAGTGACCTTTTTGTTGTTATGGTTTTTCTTACATATAACTACAGAAGTGAAATTGATAAAACGTAATAATGAACTGGCTATAGACTGGCACCCGAACTTCAACACATACCTGGCTATGAAACGAGTCTATGTAGAGACTATGAACGTTTCAATTGCTGGGTTTGTACTGCAATACCCACAGCATATGGAGGACTTTTAATGTCTGCTGTCCCCCTGGGGATAAATGAAACTTGGGAAAACCTATTATTTGACACGGGTACTGTAAGATCACAAGACAAGTGGCATTATATTTACCCGTTACTCAGAAAGGAATTGTTTGCTTTGTTAAAAATGATACACTCCAGGTTGGTTGGAGTAACTGTAACATAACTGTGTCTTACAAATGTTATATAAAACCTGTAGACCAAGGTACTAGTTGTATACGAACTATGGTTCGTATTTAAGTTTGATAAAAACAACATTGAGAGATGTGCAAAAAACTCCTGAAATATATAGACAATTATCTGTTATAGATAAAAAAATGTTTCATTCAGGGTTAACCCGCATCAGTACTAAAGTAGAAAACTGTTATTTTGTTTGTGGGAAAAAGGCCTATAAATGGTTACCTGAGAATTGGTCCGGCAGTTGTTTTTTGGGTTATCTGGTTCCAGCCATAAGACATACTGCAGAATTGCCCCTGGGTAAAATACGCAATGTGAGAAATGTAGCTCAGCAAGCCGAGAATACAGTCAAAAAACCTGCTAATCCGGTGGGTAAGATTGAAGCAAGCTGGAAGGATCATTCGGCTGTGAAGGACAAAGAAAAACTGACTCATATGGACTTGGTGACAGTGTTATATCCTGGGCTGGAATATTCCCAGCCTACGAGCAGTCAAATCGATTTGGGAACTGAGGAAACTGTCAAAACTCCTCGAAGTAATGAGCAATGCGACTTTTTCCGCTCTTGAACTTGTGACTGATGAAATGAATGCAATGAGAACAGTCGTATTACAGAACCGAATGGCTCTCGACTTCACCCTAGCGAGAGGTGGTGCGTGCGCGCTTATCAAAGAAGAATGCTGTGCGTACATTCCAGACAACCAACATGAAATCAATGATCACCTGGAGGTAATACAGCAGGTGTCAGCAATGGCAGAACCAGGCCCAAACCCACTGGCGAACTTTTCCAGAATCTATTTGGGGGTGGGGTCGGTCCTTATGAATATTCTGATTGCCATTTGTGTAGTACTGCTCATAATTGGAGCATGTGTCTGCTGACATACCCTGTGTGAAAAAATTAGTTAAAGACCTAGTTGACATATCAGTAACTGAAACTATGTACCAGGACATGGAAGTGAATTTGTTGATACCAAGCGAAAGCCTATCTGAAATGTAAAACAAATAACTTACTTAGCTGAAAGTCCTTGAAAGGAAAAAGCTAAGAAATGAAATAATACTGTTTATGTTTCAAATAGAATGAAATGCATTAACAGGAGGGAGAATGTTAGAAAAATATGTATTCACATATAAGCTGCTAAAAAATATGTATTCACATACAAGCTGCTAAAAATATGTATTCATATATAAGCTGTTAGAGAAATATGTATTCACATATTCTGACATATAAGTTGTGTGGTTTTGATATATATAAATGAACCTGAACATATATGAAATACATAGATTGAGAAATAGAGTAATATGTAATGCATTTAATTCTGTTTTACTAGAATAATAGTAGAAATAAACTGCATATTATTGCTTGAAGCATAAGCTGCTGTGTGATTAGAAACTTGGCCTTGGCAGCGACCAGCTCGGCCTGGCTCATGTCTGTCAGTGAAAGATTATTTTGTAAAGTTAGAAAATAATGAATCTGTGTGCATGTGTATCTTTTCCTGCTTCTACCAGAAGAAGCGGCCTTGTCGCACTATCAGAGATAATGTCCAGCTGGTGACCAAGAAAGAGACAAAGAGAAGCATTAAAGAAGACATGCACCCATTGTATTCGAACTAATCTAAGAGCCTTGAATTGGCTACATCCTCGGAAGGACATTGTGACTGACCAGGTGCTTGCAAGGCTGTAATATTCTCATGGGAAAGTAACTTTTTAAAAATTGTAATATCAGCATTTTTCTTATGAATGACCGTGATGTAAAAACCCTGTCACTGACCACGTCAGTGAGGTGGGCAAAAGCTGATTGCAAACAGTATAAATGACATGTGTTTCACTAATAAAACTAGACAAAATTCTGTACAAGTTTGTGTATGGTTTTTTGCCTCCTAATGTACATTAGAGTATTTGTAGATACCTGAGAAACCTGCATTACTGTTTGTTATTGACTGTCATTTTTAAATGCCAGATGATTTTTACAGTCTGACTTTAACGAATTTATTTAACACAACCCAAAGGTAATTTCAAGCTTAGCTATTAGATCACAATGTAATACCAAAGATACTCTAGTCAATACCCAGGGATTGTATTTCGTAATTACTGCTCATGTCCAGGAGGGTTGTGAGTAATGTCCTCAGTAAGAATTTAGGGTTTCCCATCCAGTCATCCAGGTTCCTTTTGAACAGTGTCATATAGGTGCTCTGCTTCACATAAATTAGCAGCCTATTCCAAAGACATGTCAGTCACTGGGAGACGAATTTGTCCCTCCAGCACATCCTATTCATGTTGCAAGCCATAATTATGTGCCTGGAGCAGGTAGCTCTAGTCCTGTTTGATTTACAGATGCACAGCAAGTTCATTAGGTTTGGGTTGGGGTTTGCTCTGAAGCCAGGCAAGTGCT
>NC_056726.1:253515385-253539144 GCF_019279795.1 Protopterus annectens
TGGATAAGAGCCTTTTTATAATAATGGTAGAAACTGGTTTGAGCTGGAAATTAAGGGGACAGTTGGGGGTGTTGTGTATTGAAGAGTGAGAGTTGAAAGGATTGTTGTTAGGGAAAGTTTTGGTTAGGTTAGCTATGGATTCAGTAAAAAATGAGTTGAAAAGAGAGCTCAGCTCAGTGTCAGTTATACTTGGGTCAGGGCAGGGATTGTTTCTGGACACAGGATGTAGAAGGGAATTAGCTGATTTCCAGAATTGTTTTGGGTTCTTAGTATTGTTGGATTGGAGTTTGTTATAGTAGTTTTTTTTATCCAAGGTGACTAGTTTTTTTACATGGTTACGGAGTTGGGTATATTTGAGGAAGGTAGTAGGCATTTTTTTTTCTGGTAAAGCTTCCAGGATTTGTCCCTATGGTGCATGATTTGTTTGGTCTATTTAGATAGCCACGGGGCAGGATTAGCTTTGACTCTTTTGTTTCTTAGAGGGGCTAGGGAGTTGAAAGTATTTAGGAAGACAGAATTGAAATGTTCTACAGCTTTGTCGTGGGGGAGAGTATTTAGGATTTGCCAATTAATTTGTTTAAAAATGTTTGAGAAAGTTGTGGGGTTGAAGTTGCTTAGATTACGAGTGTGGATATAATGGTGTTGATATTGGGTGGAGTTAGCTGAGCGATGAATGAAAGCAGGGAGATGGTCACTAAAGGTGTCTGGGATAGTGCCAGAGAGAATTATTTTGTTTGGTTGGGAGACTAGGATCCAGTCTATTATGGATCCTGGGGGGTGAGTTTTATTAGGTCGGGTGGTTGAGGAGATTACTTGGGTGAAGTTGTACAGGTTGATCGAAAGGGAGGGAGTAGGTGTATTAATTTTGTTCCAATCAATATTAACATCACCTAGAATGTAGGTTTCATATTTTATTTCAGTTGAGGCCCAATAAAGAATATTTTCAAGGGTAGAGATGTTGTCGCCTGGGTAGATATATAGGGAAATAATGCAGATGTTCTTATGTTTATTCAAACAAAGGAGACTAGCTGTTAGTTCGGTATTTTTTAATTGTGGAGTTGGGATTTGAAGAGGGATACAGGACAGAAGGTTAGAGTAGATTAGAGCAGAGCCTCCGCCCTTTTTATTTAATCAGTCACTTCTGTGTATATGGAAACCAGGAGGTAATATTTCAGAGTCAGCAATATGGGGCTTTAGTCAGGTTTCGGAGATGGCTAAGATGTTAGGTTGGTTGTGGTTAATCCAAGCATGTACTTGGTGTGCTTTGTTATTAAGGCTCTGGGCATTGATATTAAAGAATTTAAGAATATTAAGAGGGAAGGCAGAGGAGGCAGGGAAAGGGTTATGTGTGATGTGGGAGGTTGAAGGAGGGGGGGGAGAAGTTGTTTGTAGTGAGAATAGGGGCAGGATTGGGATGGATATCTCCAGATAGGCTAGAAAATTGCGGGAAGTACCTTTTAGCCTTTTGGGATTGTAAAGAAGGAAGTTGTTTGGGGCTAACAGGAGTTTAAGACTAAAGAAGTGTGTTGTGATGGAGAAGTGTCTGGGATGCAATAGGTGCAGTAGGTTTGGTGGGATAAGAGAGGAGGATATGAAGTGGTAGTGAGTACATAAAAGAGATTGCAGGTGAGTGTATGGGTTAGTTTGAGGAGATAAATAAATCGAACCTCTGCACATACGGCTACTGCACAGCTCAGAAACTTCAAAGGATTACAAAAACATGGTAGAGCCAGCAACCAGTGGACAATAATCCATTTATTGAAGGAAGAATGAAAGAAACTTTCCGGTTTCGGCCCTTAGGCCTTCCTCAGTGTTTGTAACTGTTACAAAATTCACCACATATATATAAAGAGTGGTCCAGAGCCACCTACAGTCCATACACAAAATTGCATTCAATTCATGTTATATACTTGTGTATGTGTATGTATATATGTTCTCCTTCCATCTCCCTTTGATGTCCTTTGGACTGGTTCGCAGGTTGTTGTTGGCATGCCTTATGAAGGGTGTCTGACTGTCTTCTTTATCTTTCTGTTTTTGCCTTATAACCCGATATGCTTTCTTTGTGCCATCTACTGAGTCACCTTCCAGAAGTTGGAAGAGTGCCTCTGATGCCTTGTTGTTTTCTATTGAAACTCCTTTTTTAGCCTTCTTGTTAGCCATCCAGTATTCTCTCTCTTGGTCTTGTCTGTCTTTTCTTACTCCCATTTTTCCCTGCATCCTTCTTACTTTTGATGAATTCTTAGACTTGTGCATTCTTCCACCAGCGTTCCTTATGTACCTTTTTTCCATACCTGGCTGAACTACATATATGTTCTTTTGTCCTCATACATGCTGTTTTGAGGTGGTTCCAGTCCTCTTCAACTCCACTTGTTTGCTCCTCTTCTTGAAGTGCTAGAGCCCTAAGCAATACCTAGAACTGTTGTGCTATCTCACCAGTCATCTTCAAGGTCTTCAGCCTGGTCTGTGTTGATCTTGAAAGCCTTCTATGACCACTGCTTGCATCTGATTGTAGCAATCCATGTTTTTTTTAATGTGGGCTTACTGTTTCACTGGGGATGAATTTACAGTCACCGATTCTACCCCATTGTCCATTCCTTACTAGGAGGAAGTCTAGCCAAGTTGCACATTAGCCACTTTTGTATACGATCTTGTGATAATATCACTTTTTGAACCATGTGTTGGCTACTATCAAGCCATTTGCCAGACAGAAATCTATAGTGTCCTCTCCATCTTTATTCCTACTGCCCTCCCATGTGGACCCAAGCAGTCCTCATATCCTATTCTGTCTGTCCTGATATGTACATTCAGGTCAGCCATTATCAACACCAGTTCCTGTTGTCCTGCTTTATAAAGCATGTCATTAAAATGAATGGGTTTCCTCTCATGCCAACCTCTGTTTCTCAACTGTCCTCTTCGGGCAGCTGACATTTGTGGTTCCATTGATTTTCAATGAAATTATGTTTCACGTCTGTTCCAAGTGTGTTACAAGCCTACAAATAGGGCTCTTACAACTGTATACATAGCTTTATTATCATTTTCTGCAGATGTCAATCTCCACTGCAAAATTCAGTTTCTTGAAGTTTGTAACATTAACTAAAACAATGATTAACTATATAAAAATAGTTGCATAACTTTTAGTTTCTGGTAAGAGAAGCCTGAGTCAATTTATTTTGCATGTTAATTATTCTGTAATTGCTGAAGTCACCCTTGGCCTTCTGTTAAGTGTTTTTAATCTGAGTTAAACAATGGGTGCCAACAGAGGTGAAAATGGTCATATCAAACTTAATCAGGTGCTAACTGCATTGGTTTCTGGCTTGGTATTGACTTTCATTTCATTGAATGAGACATTCAAATGCTGAGCTGTTAAAAATGTCTTATGCATTTCAATGTATGTATTTATCTGAATGTGTTAACCACTGCATTCTATTCATGCATTCATTACAAAGTAGTGGAGTCAGATATTGTCTAGGTGCATTATGTGGACAGACAAGGCTTGGCTTAATTGTTTGGGGGTATGTATGCTGCTTTATGAATCTACAGAATTCTGTTTAGTTGAGGAACTCTCAGTCCTAAGGAAATAATGGACAAGAGGTTAGTGCAGCCTTTTTTATTAAATTAATGCCTCTTTAGAAAACAAAAATGGAAAAAAAACTAAGGGTAATGCTGCTCAACGCCAGAAGTCTAAATCTCAAGATGCAGGCACTTGATGCACTCCTCAGCATGGAGAACATCGACATCTGTGCAGTAACTGAAACCTGGTTCAAGGCTCCTGAGAGCACCCCAGCACTACCAGGCTATACCTCGTATCATGCTTTTCGGCCCCAAAACCCAGGCCGAACCACAAAGGGAGGGGGAGTGTCCATATTCATCAAGGACACCCACACCTCCAGGTTAGTAGCAACACATGAAGCATCAGAGACCATACAGGTGCAACTAACCATAGGCAAAACTGCTATACAACTGGTAGCATGTTACAGACCACCCTCCCAATCTCAAGAACCCCACTCAGCCTTCCTGAAGACATTGGAGGATATGAATGTATCACAAAATACCATCATACTGGGAGACTTCAACTACCCAAACATAGATTGGGTACATTATTCTAGCCCTAATACCCTAGCCCAAAGGTTCCTGGAATTCATAAATTCAAATGCACTGGAACAACTAGTCACCTCTCCCACTAGGGGAGATGATATACTAGACCTGATCATCACAAACATGGGGACAAAATGCTCCACACCAGAAGTATACCCCTCACTAGTGAGATCTGACCACAAACTAATCACCCTGGATATACATATCCCACCTCCACCCCCAGCACAAAAGGCCACAGTGAAAAACTTCTCAAAAGCAGACTTCACTCTTCTTAAGACTGAGATGGTATCCTTTAAGCCCACTGTGCCAGTGGATACCACATCCCACAATGCCGAATCCTTCACAAATGCTTTCTATGGACATCTCCAAGAATGCATGGATCATGCAATCCCAAACAAATCCAAGTCCCTCTTCACCAAAGGTAAGCATCCTGTCTGGTGGACCTCAGCCATAAACAAATTGTATAACCAAAGAAGGAAGCTACTGCACGTCAGAGCAAAATCCCATGAAGGGAAGACATCTCTGATCAACATTAGCAGAAAACTACATTCTCTCATAAAAACATCCAAGGCCAACTTTGAGAGAAAAATCGCTAAGGACACTAAAGATAACCACAAAGCCTTCTTCAGCTATGTTAGAAACCTGGGCGGAAACCCTCAGATATGCTCAGAGTTGGTTCACAACAGCAAAAAATACACTGAACCCACAGATATTGCCAACATTCTGGCTGACAGGTTCAGTGCAAATTTCTCTCCTCCTTCACCCCCAAAAGAAGAAATACTTATCCCAGCTGAATGTAATCTCCCTGTCATCTCAGATGTCCAAGTGAGAACCGCCCTAAACAAAGCAAAAAACACAGCATCATTGGGACCTGACGGTATCCCGGGTTGCGTGTTACGTGAACTCCAAGAGGAGCTAAACCCACACATAAAAATGCTATTTAACCTTAGCCTTACTTTGGGATATGTACCTGAACACTGGAGTACAGCAGCAGTGGTCCCACTCCACAAGGGGGGTGCCTCTACAGACCCTGGAAACTACCGCCCCATAAGCTTAACCAGCCTGGTCTGCAAAGCTATGGAAAGAATCATTATGGAACTCATAAACAGAGACATAGGGGACCTACAGACACTTGACCCCACCCAGTTCGGCTTTGTAAAGGGCAGATCCTGCCTTTTAAACCTGGTTGACTTTTTTGAAACAGTCACTAGAGCCATTGATGAGGGCAAAGCAGTCCATACAGCATGCCTGGACTTGGCTAAGGCCTTCGACACAATACCCCACTCAGGCATCATAGATAAGCTCAACAGCTTAAAAGTAAACCCTTACGTCACTAGATGGGTTGCAAACTGGCTAAAGGACAGAACCCATAAAGTTAAAATCGCTGGAGCAATGTCAGACTCAAAGCCAGTCACAAGTGGTGTCCCACAGGGATCTGTCCTGGGACCCCTCTTGTTCGGCATTTATTTCTCAGATGTTAAAGCAAACATGGGAGGGTTGTGGCTGACAAAGTTCACAGATGACTGCAAACTAGGCGCCATAGTCGATACACCAGCAGACACACACATCCTACAAAAAGGCCTCACAGAAACGGACAACTGGTGCGGGAGTCACGGCCTTAAACTAAATGCCAAAAAATGTATAGTCATCCCCTTTGGGAAAAACAAAGTACCCACAAATTATCACATAGACAGCAACCCACTGAGTATGGAAAAAGTAATCAGAGACCTAGGGACCCAAGTTGACAGCAACCTCTCATTTGACACCCACGTTGCCAAAGTGGTTAGAAAAACATTCTACCTTGCACACCTCATCATGAAGGGATTCACATCCAGATCCAAGGATGTCATTGTACCCCTATATTCCTCCCTCATCAGACCCATGATTGAGTACAATGCCCCATTTGGTATGTACCTCACCCGGCATTTGCAACAGCTGGAGAGACCACAAAAGTACCTCACCAAGAGGGTCAAGGGTCTCCAACATATGTCTTATTCTGCCAGACTAAAGAAACTTCAGCTCTATTCAGTAGCATACCGCCTGCTCAGAGGTGATCTCTGCCTGACGTACAAGGCCATGTCCAATCAGGATCTGATGGACATGCTCCACCTCAAAAAATCCAAATCCATCAGGACCACGAGAGCTAAAGACTTAAACCTCGGCAGAAGTATGAATAGGACATGTTGGAGGGATAGATTCATAACCCAGAGGCTTCCCATGCTTTGGAACAAGATCCCAGTTCGTATTAGGCAGAGCCCCTCACTGACTCTCTTCAAGAGAAATCTTGATGAGTGGATGGGAGATCGTAGGTTTACCCCAGGGGTCACATCTGTGTCACTGCTAGATAGGGGCACAGTAAACTAATTCTATTATATAAGGGGACCTTCATTGTGTCACTACTAGACAGAGGCACAGTATTCTAAATTTAATCTGTACACTTTTTGTACCATTTGATGGGGTGGCAAAAGCCACATCACTATGGCTAGGCTTACAAATGCCCCAGGGCAGATAGCCTAGTACTATACTATGAAACTATGAAACTATGGTCGGAGACAGTTGTATTCTAAATGACTGTCACAATTTTCTATAGGTGACATGAATTTTGAAGTACGTTTTACAGATAATGGCAGTATTCTGCTGGTTAAGCTGTTCTATAGAGTTTGTGCAAGCCATCTTGAGAAGCAGTCAGCATTGTAGGAGATGGCTGTTGGAAGAATTAATGGGACTTGTTTAGACTACACACTTGTTCATTACAGGTAAGTGAACATTTCTGTTTGGGACATTCTGATTTAAACTGTGTGTTATTGATGACGTCTCGTGTTTGGTTCATTAATGGAGAAAATTAAGTGACAGTATATTTTTCATGTACTTCTTGTTTCCATGTTGCATGGTTTATTTAGTGTAAAGTTTGTATTATAGGTTTAGTTCTTTACAGGTTGCTAGTTTTACTGCACTCCGAGTGTGCAGTAATTTCAGTGTGTGTTTGTAGTGTTATCTCCATTGCTAACTGGCTATTTTTCATTGGTTGCTTGTGAGTCTGGTTTTCTAGGTTTACTGTGTTCTTTTTGCTTTGCTCAGCAGGATTTTAGCCCTACTACGACTGAAGGTGTTAGTGTGGCTTATTAGTAATGTATTTTTATACAATATTTATTGTGTTTTCCTTTTGTGGATAGTGACAGTAAGTTTATAATTAGTTGTGTTGGTTGTGAAACTGGAGTTGTAACTTCACTTCCTTGTGCTGTATGTGGCAACGATTATGGCCATGCTTTATTGCTCAGATACTGGGTAGGTTTTCCTGCTGGCTCAATTGAAACAACAGTCTACTTCCCACAATAACATGGCTCCAGTAAGACATTCTGGTACCTGCTTACAATATATATGCTACAGGTTAGTTGTATGTTCTTATGTATGAGATTATGTAAATTCTCTTTTATTATTTATGTCAAATCTTGAATTTGGAATATTTGTTGTAGGAAGACATGAGTATGAATGATGCATTCAGTGTATTGTTGTGCCATGTTTTGTGCATAAGTAGTAGATTCATAGGTTTATACTAGACTAATGACCACCATAGTCTTTACAAGTCCAAAATCATGTATAACTTTTAAATGCAACCCTAACTCACATTAGTAGAACAACCAGATTTTGAACAGCTTTGATTTTTTTCCTAAAGACTAAGAAGTATGAAACTCTAATTTCTGACATTATGGATTGAAGTATGAAACTCTGATGTCTGACATTACAGACTGACTGTCATCTTCAGTGATTGACCAGAAAATCAAAACATTTAATAAGTGAAAGAAAAATCAGTGACTTACAATTGATAAAATGACATGCACACTAATAATTGGGCTTAAAATAGTGCACTAAAAAATTACCACGCTTTTAATAACAATTTTGAATTGAACTGAAAAACATATGGGACAAATTTCACCATCACTGATATAGATCATGCCCTGCAGATTTGATAGGGTTGTGAACAGAAAGGGTTTCCTCACTGAACCATAATGATGGAGTATGGACATAGTTGTATAGAACAGTATTTATTACTAGACAAGTAGATGACTGCTGGCTAATGTTGTAGGTGTAAAGAAGCTCTGTATACATTAGATGATGGGTTAGTTCTAACCAATTTAGGCTTTCAGTCCTATGCAGTAGTGAGTTCTGAAAGGGTCATTAGCTCATAATTTAGCCACTTTATTATAACATTGATCACATTTTGCTTTTTATGCTGCCTGGAAGTTAGTAGAAATAGGTGCTCTGTAAACTAGTGAGGGGAGGTGTTCAGGAATGGAGAGTGTAGCTTTAGTTGTATTGGTGATAAAGTTTTTGGATCTGTAAAGCATTGCAAGTTTTTGGTGATTTTTTTATGCAGTTTTGTGCATGCACCTGAAATGTAAGATTATAGGTTCATAGGTAAGGTAAGTACTAGGCTAGCTGCTCTTGCAGCCCATTTTATTTAGCTAATGTCCCTATTTGTGTTTGAAATAATCTATCCCACTTGGTTATAGATTGGCCTTACCTGTCCCGTGGCTGATAATTAACATATTACCCCCTAATGACAATAATCGGGATCATGCCATAGATAATTTAGTGGGCCCATGCCTAGGATAAAGCATTTAAGAGCTGCATCTGCCCATTTGTAATGCATGAGGCAGCTGTGGGGCAACATTTCTGTTTCCCTTCCATATACTTAAGTTGCGCTTGAAAATGAACAGGGATGAACTTTGTTTAATGTGGATGGAGAGTCTGTTCCACAGCAGCAGTATCATCTGTGAAATATACCTGTCCCTCCAAACTGTTCAATTAATGTTATAGAAGAGTTTTAGATGCCTAGGCAAAGTATTTCTGATACCATTTGACTTACTGAAGTGCAATAAATCCATTAGTAATAGGTTAGAGGTTGCCTTGTAGGGCAAGCACAGGGCACATATTTGGAATCTGTAGGTTACCAAGTATATTGATAGGGTTTCAGTTGGTCCATTAAGAGCCTGTTGTTTAGGCCTTGTATCCTTTCAGTAAGGTATCTTTGTGGGAGCTCCAGTTGTTGCATGTGTCTGAACAGATTCATGACAAAGGGGCCATTATGTGCAATAACTGGCCCAATGAAGGCTGAGTAAAGGGGGTTAATGACATCTCTAGAGCTAGACACAATCCCTTTGCTTATAATGTGTGCAATAGAGGACTTTCTTACAACACCAAACACATGTTGATCAAAAGTTAAGTCACTGTCCACATAAGTTGCCAAACCCTGAACAACTGGGTAAATGTTTGAGGGGCATATTGTCAGTGTGGTACTTCCCTTGGGTAGATGACTTCCCAGAAGAAACAATAGAGCATTTTTTAGTATTTAGTTTTAGACTATGGTTTGGACACCAGTTATTTATTTCAGACCAACCTTCCTGCAGAATGGCCAAATTCTTGGAGGATTCAGTGACTGGTCCTAGCTTGCATTCATCTGCAAAATTAATTATCATCATCCCCTTTTATCATTACTATTCGTATTATTATCATCATTATTATTTTTCATTATTACTTATAATCATTCACTATCCTCCCTCATTATTTGCTATTAGTAGTGAATTCAGATGGTGTATTATTAACTGAAAGGATTAGAAATGTTGTTTTTCATAAGTGAGCTCTGAGGAAAACAAAAGTATGGGGGGGGGGTTCAGCATGAGTTGTGAGTTACAAACCCATGTTTCAGTGCCTGTTACAGCTTTGTGAGTATGTTTTGTAGGTGTGCCAAGTTATCTGATACATGTAAGAGTGTGACGTCATCAGCGTATTGTATTAGGGAAGGCTGTCATGTGGATCAGCGGAGTGCGCTGGTGTGTTAAAGAGAAGGAGACCAAAGATAGAGCCTTGTGGTACACTGGTGATGACTGGGAGATGTGGAGAGAGGGTGTAGTGTCATTTTTCTGACTGATACCAACCATAGAAGGCTGCTCTGTGATAGACCTAATGTGGACATTTGAAGTAGAAGTTTGCTGTGACAAATTCTGTTGAAGGCTTTAGACAAGTCTAGAAATAAGGAGGAGACTAGTTTGTTGTTATCGCTTTCTTTATTAAGCATGTCTATAAGGGTTAGAGGTACAGTGTTAGTACTATGGGAGGTATGAAAGACACGCTTTTCCACTCTTTCAGAGATGGTGGGTTTAGTATGATGGTTAATTTCTTCACCTCATAAGCACAAAGTACACAGTTTGATTCTGACTTCATGGCAATTAGCCTACTACTCTCACATGAACCTAAGATCACTTTAGATCGAAGGTTAGTGATGTCTGTTGAATTTTCTACTTTGTATAGATAGATAATGTGTGATTATTTTCAAAGAAATGGAATATGGGATTCCTAGATTGACCTATTTATAAGGTTTGAGAGAAAGCAGGCAATGCTATTGGCTGCTATTTTAAGGTGCTCACTTGGAAGGTGATCAGCTGAAGCTGAGAATGTTTTTTGTCTCTTTAATTTCTCCAAGTCTTTTGGGTTTCTAATACCATGACAGGAATGGATCCCATTCCTAAATCAAAGTACGATTAAAGTTCATGAAATTAGTATTGTTTCAATCTTTAATGTCAGCCAAAAGTGCTCTTCGCAGCACGCGCAATGTGTCCAGTAATGACTCCTTCTACAACTTGTATGGGGTTACATGTATTGGTAACATATCTAAACATGATTGTAGATTCTTTTTTATAAGACCCGTTGCTCCTACTACTATTGGAACTGCCTGGGTATCTTTCTTCCACATTGCTCTCATTTCTGCCTGCAGATCCTGATTTTATGACTTGGTGTCTCTCTGTACACAACATACTGTAGTCTCTGGGTGTGGAGATTTCAATGATCAATGAAACTCTTGTCTTCTTTTCTTGAACGACTATATCCAGTTTTCTAGCATATATCTTTTGAACTTTTGGTAATGGGTGGTTTGAGTTGTTTTATATTGAATAACGGCACTGTCTTGAAGGTGAAAGTGGCCATAGTGATATATGGCAATTGGGCAGGGTTGGGATTAGATGTGGGAATCCTTGCTTAGGAACACTATGCTATCTGTGAAATAAGAGATGAATTCTATTGCAGGTTTCAGTGATTGGAAGAGGGATTTAGGGTTGAAGTTTTGACCATGTTGCAAGAGTTCTTTAACAGATGACTGGAATCTTTTAGGGATATGTTAGCTATTGTTCAGAGTGTTCTAGTATAATTTTTTGCCTTTATTTATTTGCTTTTTATTACAGATGTGGAGCATTTGGAAGTTTGAGATAGTGTGATGTTTTGCATGTCTACCTTTCTTTCCATTCTTTTTCTTTATCCTGCATTAGCATTCTGCTGTTTTTGGATAGCCAAATTGCATTACTTGTTTTTACTCTCTTCCTTCCAGGACTTGTAAGACTATTTAGAAAGTTGCATTGAATTCATTTCAATCATTGTGTAAGTTTAGGCTTTTTTGGATATTCCAGTTAAAAGATAATAGGATAGTCACACATATATCTAAGGTTCATACTAAGCTCGCTGCCCTTGTGAGCTATTTTAAGCCTAGCCAATTATCCCTTGTAAGAATCAAACCCCACACCTTGTGTTTGCAAGGCAAACACCTTAACCATTAGGCCACCCTCCCAAACTTAGTTAAACTTGTACAGTTTGCATGTTGTTTTGTAAATATGGCATTTAAGTGGATGTGCCAGATGTATGGTTTAATTTCTCCAAATCTTTTGTGTTTCTAATACCCTTATGGGAATAGACCCCATTCCTAAGTCAGGGTTTGGTTAAAGTTCATGAAATTAGTATTTCTTCAATCTTTGTTATCCAAAAGTGCTCTTCGTAGCACCCACAATAGGCCTAGAACTGATTCTTGCAATTCATACAGAGTTGCATTTATGGGTAGCATATCTAAAAATGACTGTATCTTTTTTTCTATTCACCCCATTGCTCCTACTACTACTGTTGAAACTGTCTGGGCATTTTTCCTCCACACTGCTTTTGTTTCTTCCTGCAGATCTTGATATTTTATGACTTTGTGTCTTGCTGTATGTAAGACACTGTAATGGCAATGTGTAGCAATTTCAATGATCAATGCTACTTTTGTTTTTTTCATGAACTTCTATATCTGGTGTTCTCATGCCTACTTTTTTGGACTGTTGGTGAATGGGTGATCCAATCTGATGTACCCTTCATCATTCTCTGTAATACTTTGTGGTTCATGTTCCCAATGTACCTCAGCTGCTTCCGTATTGTGGTGTTTGAACAATCCTCAATGGAACAGTCGTGCCACACTAATGCGTCTTTCAGTGTATAGGCCCTCTGCCATAAGTGTATCACACCCAGCAACAAGGTATGAGACTCATTCTAAAATATTTTTTTTTACAGAACCTATGTTTGTTTACCTCTCCCACATGTTCAATGTACTTTTTAAACTAATGCGTATGTAGTCCACTATCCTGGGCTGCTATTATTCACCTTTCATCCTCTGGTTTCATCTTGCATCCCCTTATCCATTCCTGTGTCAAATCATTATCAACATAAGGTTGTTCCATGAGATCTCTATACTTTTTAATATATTTATTATGGCTTTACCACTTTTTTTTCTTCTTATCTGATCCTTCGTACATTATGTTTTTTGTATTTTTTTTTTTTTTTGCACATTCGATTGCTGAGAATTTTGTTGACTTCTATATTGATTTCGATTCCTGCTTGCCAACTAAATAATTCTGCTAAACCAAGCTGAGTGGTCATCTTAGACTTTGTCTCCTCGTGCTTTAAAACTTTCAAGACTGTTTGGATCTGATGAGGTCAGCAGCTATGTATGCAGTCCCACAGCTGCAGATCTATACATATAATCAGTTTCAAGGAGCCCCATACTTCCTGCAGAGCATTAAATATATAATATTGGTATAGTCTGATATTAATATTTCATTTAAGTGTGAACCATTTTTATTGTTTTTCTGTAGACCTGATCTAGTGCCTTTTGGTAATGACAGCAAAACTGTAAGTTAAAGGAGCATTACCTCCTTTCTAAAATCCCACTTCTGCCTCAGACAGAAGGTGAAAGCACTGCCAGCCACTTAGCTAATCACCTCCCTGTTTGTGACATCGGTAATGACATTCGAACAATCCCACCCACCTTAACATCCTCCCACTTTGTGAGATCACATTAAGTCCCTGCTTATCTATGACTTTGTATTCTATTCCTATTGCAGTTTTGTTTTTCTTGTGTAAACTGTAAGACATTCCTCTAGTTCCTACATCTTAGTACAAGAGTGAATGGTCCAAGGGCGGTGGTAAAAAATACAGACTGATAAGGCAAGAGCAGCAACAGCATACCTCATAACGTCTTAGCAGAAGAAATCTGGACAAAGGCTACAGTAATGGGGGAAACAACGTCCCAAATATAGTGATAGATTTTACATATTGCTCTTATAAGCTAAGAAAGTTGTTAGAATAACAGAATTTGCGATAACGTTTATTTTATCTGAAGGATATGGAGTCTTATGCTGTTTATTTGTGAATGTGTAGCATATCCATCAGGGCTGGATCTGAGAAGGACTTGTAGGCTAGGTATAGATTGCCCCTCAGTAGTCTGTCGGAGACTTGAGTACAGGGACAAGAGTTTGAGGTGATCCACATAAGACATGTTATTTATGATTTACCTTTATAAAGCCAAATCACAGTGGTACAAATGCTCATATGAGCGACTCATAACCACAAAAGTGAAAACTGCAATAGTCCTTAATGTTTAAACAACAGCAAATCGAAAACCAGATTCGCTGTTTTTCAAAAATTTATGTCAAATGAAAAAAAAGAAGTGTAAAGCAGGGGGGCAAGCCCTCCAGCACACCACCCACTTTAATATTCTAACTAAGAGATCGCACTACAGTGGAGAAAGAGACCATTTTCCGAACCCCACTATAGTGCAATCCGCCACACAATGTCGGATGTGGAATGAGAGAATGTCAGTGTGCATTCACTCATTGCACATTCAAACCTTTTTTTCGTTCAGCGTTTGCAAACTTTGCAAACAGCCTTTCGAACAATTGCTGTTCACCCGAGTGTGAATCGCCTTTCTAAAGGTAAACCGTTATTTACACCCTTTATTCTTTTAATGTGGAATCTCTATGGCCACTATAGTAGTTGCAAATGCCTGGCCAGGTACATGCTGAAGAGTGCAGTGTACTTGATTATTGGTCTAATGAGGGCTACGCATAGTGGGATTATAATCTCCTTGGATGTGGATGCCATGCCAAAACTTATAATTTGCCCCACATAAAAGGATTTTCCCACCACCATGGACACAAGTCCCTTATCACTGGGTCTACTCTTAGGACAGTGTTATCCATGTTGCAATTTGCAGGGGTGGTCATCTTTCCAAAGTGTATAAATATGCATTTTTTGTCACTGAGTATTAGGGTATGTTTCTGGCACCAGTTATGTGACTCTCAGACCCTCTGCAAGGATATCTACATATTTGGGGGAATCAGTCATTGCACCCATCTTGCAGTCATCTGCAGATTTGCTATGACTTCAGACAGGTGTACTCCAAACAGGAGAGGTCCAACTGCTGAGTGTTCTGGAACACCCCTAGTAACAGGCTTATTAGTGGAGGTGTATTCCCCCACCCTAACTTCATGTGTCCTATCCATGAGCAATTTGACTATCCATAGGGTTGCATATGGATTTATGTGTAAAGTTACGAGTTTGTCTATAATACCTTAGTGATGTAGCATGTTGAATGCTTTTACCATGTCAAGTTAGGCATTATGCACATTTTTGCCTGTCAGCCATTGCTCAAGTGGCCTTCTCAAAGTAGTCCACTGGGTTTAGTAGGTGTGACCTACCACTGATGAAACCAAACTAGGATGGGTCCATTGTCTGAAGATTCCCTATGTATTAGATTCCTGATAACTTTTTCCATGGCCTTTGTATATAAGACTAGTCTAACAATGGGTCTGCAGTTCCTTATGTCTGTTGATCTTCCACCTTTATGTAGAGGGATGACCATTTCAGTCCTTTATTCCCTAGGGACAAAAACTGTGTGGAGGATGTGGCTGAATAGACATTCAAGTGGGCCTGAGGGGCCATTTTTCAAACTATATAGGGGGCATCCATGGATATTATTAGGGATCATTGCTGTAGTGTGTTTAACTCTGGATAGCCACTTTGTTATAGCACTGCTCATATTTTGCTTTTTGTGCTGCGTGGGAGTTAGCAAAAATGGGTGATCCATAAACTAGTGAGGGGAGGTGCTAAGTAGTGGTGAATGTAACTTTAGTTGTGTTGGTGAGAAAGTTTTTGGATCACTAAAACATTCCAAGTTCTGGGTGAGGTTTGTTATTGGATTATGGTCGTGGATGATTGAAGGATGGGTGTCTTTGTGTTCAAGTTTGTGCATTTCTTGCTATGAATTCAGAGAAGTGTATTCTAAACAGGAGAGCCCCAAGTGCTTAGTTCTGCGGAACACCACTAGTAACAGACCTATTGGTGGAGGTGGATTCCCCCACCCTAACTTTGTGTCCTGTCCATAAGCCATTTCACTATCCATTTTGTTACACAGAGATTTATGTCTACATTTGTGAGTTTATCTATAATACCTAAGTGAAGTAATGTGTTGAATGCCTTTACCAGGTCGAGGTAGGCAGTATGCACCTTTTTTGCCCATCATGCATGGCTCAAGTGGCCTTTTCAAGGTTGTCCATTGGGTTTAGTCGGTGTGACCTACCACTGACAAACCTAAACTAGGATGGGTCCAGTGTTTGTAGATTTCCTATGTATTTATTAGAGCCTTTATAACTTTTTCCATGGCCTTGTATATAATACTAGTCCAACTTATGGGTCTGTAGTTCCCTGGGTCTGTTGATGGTCCACCATTATGTAGAGGGTAACCACTGCAGTTATGCATTTCCAAGATACAATGTTTCTGGCAAGGCTTTTCTGTCTGTACTATAAAGTGGAGAGGTATGTCTTCAATTATAACTGAAATGTCATTAAATCACAAGAAGTTAATGGCTTTTTTGTATGCAATTTCCTATACACTAGACAGATTTTTTTTGTTTCTAATTAGAACTAGTCAATACAACTTTATACATACATAAATAAGTAAACAGACGCACATATTTCACTTGAAATTGTAGTTTCATTTATTTTACACAATAAATAAACAAGCAGACACACGGGTTCCATGTCAAGTCATTATTTCATTTAATTGACTGTTACACAACCATCATATTTAGGCATAGATAGATACAAGTTTACAAGTTTATGGTCAGACAGTGTAAATTTCAAATAGAAGCAAGTGTGACATTTTATTGCAAAGTGACAATCTGCCGATGAATCACAACAATGCAACACATCTATAATACACATTCATTAGTTTTAAGAACACATTTGCATATAAAACTAAAAAAGTAAATAAAAATGGAGAGATCCGTCTGTACTTAACATAGCAACTCTGTTAAACAGTTTATTAATATTTATACATGTTACATATGTATGTACAAACAAATATTTCAGATGTGAGCTATAATGCCATTCTTACATGCAGACTGATAGTTATAGTTTGACCTCATTTCCATTTCTTATATATTTTTTTCAGCTATCATCTTGCTTGAATTCCACTTCTGCATTTTGCCAAACAGTTTGACATTCGTTCAGAAAGTAGTATAATTCTTTATTCTGTTTACAATTTTCTGTTTGTGTCTTACACCACGGAGCTCAGGTTGTCATTCAAAAGGGTCTGTCCACCTCCCACTTACATCGTTATCAAACTGAAATTAATTGGTAAACAAGCAGATAAACAGTTGAATAAAAAAAAATAAGGGAGAATGAATTAAATGATTTGACTCAGAGGTTAAGTTTAATTCATGGTACGTTGGAGAGTACAGCACACATCTCTTTGCTTTCATTACTTATTAAAGTAAACAATTAAATGTTTTCTTTACATGTAACTTGTTATGTGTGTATATAGTTGGTACTCTTACAGGCCGGAAAAAACACAGTAGTGTGTTTTCTGAAAAAGAAAAATAGTACAGTGTGTAAAGCTAAACTATGCAGTAATGACGTTCAAATGAGATGGATTACAGCAATATGTTCACCAATAAACTGATGTTTTTGTCTGCATATATATCCTGTATGCAGCACGGGCATTTGTAATGTACTTGGTAATTATATATTATGTTGATAAGTTCATAGGTATGTACTAGGCATGCAGTTCAAAGGACCATTTATAAGCATAGCCAGCTAAGCTTGAGCACTGAGTGAGTCAGCTAAACTCCATGGTCAAGAAGCACCATGTTATATACCCTAGAGAGGATTTATGAATTCCCAGCTATTCATCCAGAATATTACTGAATACAGACCATGTATAGTATTGCTTTACATGCATAGGAGGTCTAGTCAGTAGGATTCCTTGGGATAGAAATTTGTTGTGCCAGCCATGTTCTGTTTCTGTGTCTATAAAATATCATAGGCTTTGTTGTGGGTGTTCATGGTGGTGTGTGTTTAGCATAGCTGTAAGAGGTCAAGCAGGGTGAAATGGGCCATATACCCTACTTATGGACAGCATTCTGCCTGCTGAAGAATGGCATACAGAGCAAGAACTGCACATATGAAAAATGCCATTTGAAACCTTGATATAAGTATCATCATGAATAGTAGGCAACAGTAAGGACTGTAGAAGGGTGCACAACTCAGCAAACTGTGTGGCCTCAGTGTAAATATCATAATTTGGGTTTTAACACAACTTTACATGTTATACCTTTGGTACCACAGTAAATTGCAGGTAATGTTAGCATGTTCCAGAAGGTTTTGTAGGTTCATAGGTGTGTACTAGGCTAATGGCCCTGGGTTCTTTACAAGCCTAGCCCATAGAAGTACCCTGGCATTGTCACCCGTCGTTAGTTCCCAGTGCCTCTACCAAGAAGAGCACTGGATTGAACCCCGGGGTGAATTTTCTATTTCCCGTCCACTCATCAAGATTTATCTCGAAGAGGGCTAGTGAGGTGTTCTGCTTGACATGTACAGGAAGTCTATTCCAGAGCATGGGCAGTCTCTGGGTTATGAACCTGTCACTCCAGCATGTTCTATTGATTGTGGTAATGAGGTTGAGGCCTCTGGAGTGTGTGGTGTGGAGGGATTGGGATTTCTTTAGACGTAGCATTTCTAACAGTGCTGGGTCAGACATGGTTTTGTAAGTCAGAGATCGCCTCTTACTACACGATATGAGACAGAGAATAGCTGGAGTTTTTTTTAGTCTGTCCACTTAGGACATGTGTTTAAGGCCTAGGATCCTCTTCATGTGGTGCTTCTGTGGCCTCTCCAGCTGCTGCATGGTCTATATTAGAACATTGAATATGTAACAGTTCGAATCACTAAAGGTTGACTTTTAGTGATCGAACTGTTAAAACATTGAATGTTCTGGAAAAAAAAAACAGTGTAGACAGGGGGCAAACCCTCCTGCACCCCCCCATACCCCCACTACTTAAATATACCAATTCTGAGACTGCATTACATTGAAGTAAATGGAAATCTCCCCTTACGGATACTTCCGTTTACTTGTTTGATGTTTGGCAGTTTCATTATTCTCATGTCGACAATGTCAGATTCGACATTGTTGGCTTTTGAGAATCTAATATAGACCCCTGCTGCAGGTGTCTAGTGAGGTACATGCCAAATGGGGCATTATACTCTATGACTGGTCTAATGAGGGAGTGGTAGAGAGAAACGATGACCTTTTTCTTCCTGGATGGAAAAGCCTTAGTAATGAGATGTGCCACATAGAAGGACTTTCTCACCACAGTGGCAATATGGTGATCAAAGGAGAGGTTGCTGTAAACCTGTGTCCCCAGATCTCTTATAACTCCTTCAGTGTTCAGTGGGCTACCATCAATGTGGTAATCAGTGGGAACTGAGTTTTTCGCAATGGTGATGAAGCATTTTTTGGCATTAAGCTTAAGGCCATGATTTCGACAACAGTCATTGGTCTCAGTGAGGACTTTCTGTAGGATGTCTGCATCAATTGTGGAGTTAATAATGACTCCCAACTTGCAGTCATCCATGAATTTGGTCAGCCAGAGTCTCTCCGTGTTGGTCTGCACTTATGAGAAGTAGATGCCAAACAGGACAGAACCCAGGACTGATCCCTGTGGGACTCCACTCATGACTGGTCAGCAGTTTGACCTGGATCCACTACTTTCACAGTGTGTGTTCTATCTGTGAGCCAGTTTGCAACCCACTTAACGATATAGGGGTTGATGCCTAGTTTGTTGAGTTTGTCAATAATGCCTGACTGAGGAATAGTATCAATGGCCTTGGCCAGATTGAGGTAGGCTGTATGAACTGCCTTACCTTCATCCACCACTCTGATGACTGACTCAAAGAAGTCAAACAGGTTGAGCATGATCTACCTTTCACAAAACCAAACTGCATGGAATATAGAGCTTGGAGATTCCCTATATCTTTGTTAATTAGGTCCACAATGATGTGCTACATAGCCATATTAGACTCAGCAGGCTAATGGGGAGATAATTTCTGAGGTCTGTAGTCACTCCTCTTTTATGGAGAGGGATGACTGTAGGTAATATATAAGACAGGGGTTTACATTCACATGGAAAAGCACCAGCAAGGTACAAGGTGATCAAACATGCAGTAAGCTCCAGTCAACAAAAGGTATTGTTGAAAGTTACAATATGTGTCTTAGAGGTTACACCCAGGTTCGGCAAATAAAAGACAACAATGTTAAAGGGGCACTGGCTTGTTTCTGAACTGTGTTCCTTGCTTCAGACCGAAATGTAAATGTTGCCACCCACTTTTGCAAACTACTCCCATTTTGTGACATTACAATTACCTCCACCCCAAGTATTACTTTAACTCCAAAACAGCAAACCACAAACTGATTAAAACACAAAAATAGCAAGGGATAATGGAATGAACACGACCAGCTCTTCAGACTGAAAAACACAGGTTTATTAAGTAAGCGATTTCGGATGGCACAATGTCTCTCCTTCTTCAGACAAAAGTTGAACACTAATGTAGTGTGAACTTAAATACAGCAGTCCATAGGCCAATTACAGACAATTAGCCAACACAATCCAAGTTAATTTTAAAGGGCACACAACTTTAAAACCAGAATACATAGCCAAAAATAAAAAAATCTTATTAACATTGCAAATTACTGCTTATTGCTTACTTACTTAAGCTTATTTTACATTTCTACATTTCCACTGTGGCAATCCCTAATCAAGAGAAGCCAAAAAAGATTTGGTGAGCATGAAGCATCCTTCTTGTTTTCCTATCTAATCTATCCAAACATGTTTTGGGGCCAGTCAATCACTCCAAAACTGAAAGTTAGGACAGGAAGAGCAAATTGGTTTATGGCTTGGATTTTGTTCCTAGATGTCAGTGCTGTTTTCAGAATTAATTTAAGCCTTCTAAAGTATTCTTTACTAAGTTTTATTCACATTTGTTCATGTTTTATTGTTGATCCTTCATCAGTTCCCAAGTATTTATACACTCCCTCTTGCTCAAGTTCTTTTATATCACATTATTTTCCCAAACTGATGTTTTCCTGATGCTGCAGTTTCCTGATTGAAAAGTTGCTTTTGCACATTTATCAAGACCAAATGAAATTCTTATATCATCTGAAAAAGTTTTGACAACTTGCAGTTGTGCTTTCAGTTCCTCATCTGATGAGCTATACAGTTTTAAATCATCGACAAAGAGAAGATGAGAAGTCTTCACACTTTGTTGTTTTCTAGGTGCCAAATTATAGCCATGGCCTAAGCTTTTAAGTCGACAGCTTAATGGGATAAGGGTAAGGCAGAATAGCAGCTGTGACAAAGAGTGACCATGGAATATCTCCCTTTGAATTTTTATCCCTAGGATAACAATTTGCCCTTTATTATGGCTTAATTGCAAAGTGGTCTGTCACTGCTTCATGGTCACTGTAATGTAGTCGATCAGCCGAGGGTGTATCTTGTATATTTTTAAGCACTCTTTTATCCATGAATGTGGGATACTATCAAATGCATTTTTGCAGGCAATCCATGCTATACTTAGATTCTTCACCTTTTTACAGTTCTCCACTATGACTTTATTTAACAACAAATGATCCTTTGTTCCATAGGACTTTCTTTTATTGCCCTTTTGTTCTACTGCCATAGTTGAGTTTTCTTCTAAATGACTATAAACTCTGTCATCATCAAGTCCAGTGTATAGCTCAAGCAACCTGCATTCAATACGCAGATGGACTCTACCCTTATTTGTTCAGCATCATCCACTATGGAACTTATCTCACTAACTCAAAATATCTTCAATACAGTAGAAACATGGTTCTCTAGACGGTACCTCCTATTTAATGCTAAAAAAACTAAACTTCTCCTCTTCACCCCCACCACTTGGACCTCCCCATTAAACTTCACCATCTCTTCAAACAATGCCACTGTCATCTCACCTGACTCGACAACAAAACTGTTAGGAATAACAATCGATAACAATCTCTCTTTCGATCAACACATTAATATCACCATCAAATTAGTCAACAGAAAAATAGGATCCTTATATCGAATTAAACCATTTCTAACCCCATCAGCTAGAGCCAAGATTGCCCACTCCCATCTTATATCAACTCTCCTATATGCCTCTCCTATTTTTACCAACCTCAAGAAAGTTAACCTTAACAAACTAGCAACTTGCTATAACAACATTGCCCGCTTTGCCACTGGTAACCCCTTCAGAACCCATCACTGTCTTAACTTCAAACTACTAGGCTGGCTTGAATTCCAAAACTATCTTGTAATCCCACAGCTCACTATTGCCCATAAAATACTGCACCAACCTGACAACACCCCTATACTCTCACAACTTTTAATCCCTTATAACAATCTTAACTCCCTTCGCTCCTCTTGTAAACTCTTGGCCAGATCAATAAAGTCCAATAACTCAGCCGGTGACTCTCTATTCACTAATACAGTAGGTAGAAGTTGGAATCTGTTACCTAGTGATATAACCCTGATCACATCATTGCCTCTCTTCAAACATAAAATCAAACTGTACTTCCAAAATCACTGGCTTTGTTCCTGTAGTACACCTCACTAACAATCTTATTATACTCTTTTTTTTTACTCCACCTCTACTTTTTCCTCCCTACTTTACGTCCAGTCTGCTTGTTTAAGCTACCTCTAATACAATTCTTTGCCCAATGTATTGCTTCAATGATCAGATCTGCTTCTTTTTACTCTACCCACTCTTCTCCTTGTTGCTTCTATTTTCTCCCCTCTTTCTCTTCTGTCTATTGGTTCTTCTCATTTTACCAAGTCTGAATTACCCCGTTAACTTTCCAAGTCTCTTGTACTCTAATTTGTTATTCAATATTAGATGCTATTATCCATGAAATGTAATGCTTTGTAACTTGACTAAGTATTTTTATCTATGTTTACTGTAGTGTAGTATTGCTTGTGTTTTTGTTCAGTTTTTTTTACTAATATGTTTTTTACTAATATGTTTCTATGTTTGTATTTGTGTGGAGCTTTTCTCCCCGGGCCTCTACTGAAAATGGAAATATCTCCAGCTAGACTAGCCCGGTCAACAAATGTAAAATAAAATAAATAAATAAATAAATAAAATAGCTTATATGTCATCAGAAGGCAAGTTATTCATTTGTAATTTTTAGGGTAGCTTGCAGGTTCACTCTTAAGTAAGAGTATTGTTTCTCCTGTTGTTAACCAGGATGGTGTCTATTCGGGGTGCACATATAAATAGTTCTTACTCATAGCTAAATCTTCATGCAAAGATCTTAATACTTTCTGCCCAAAGTTAGGTATTGCATCTGGGCCTGGGTTTTTCCAATTAAAGGGGGCACTATCTCATTTCTAAAATCCTAGTTCTGCTTCGGACCAAAGATGAAACACTGCCACCCACTTACGAATCACCTCCCAGTTTGTGACATCAATAATGTTGTCCTAACAAACACTACCCACAGCATCAAGTTTCTTCAAAAATGTTAAAAACCTTTATTCCAGCCCTGTTTTACTTCCCTCAGCAATAAGGCACTCAGCTTGTCAGTTCTCTGCTTTCACATGATGCTCCGTACTTGTTTTGACATTGTTTTTTGAAGTAAATACTATTTTAAGCAGTACCTTCTAATGTGGAAAAGTGTAATATTTGGTTAGTAGCCAAATACAGTTGACAAAATGTGGCAGCCATGGGACCAGTATGCATCTTTACCTGCATTTTCTGCTCCTTCATACCAGTACCCTAGTTGTACGGCATTATATAGGGTCATGTATATTTTTAAATCTCTATATTTTCACATGCTGTTGCATGCAAGACAATTGCACTTCATAACTACTAGCACGCATCATTTTACATTTTGAGCCAGTGCATGTCCATTGTGGGATGTGCAGGGCCACTTCTAGATTTACATTTCCTCAAATTTTCAACAGCAAAGCTTCGGATATCTGCAGATATTGCGTTCATTTCCTGTTAGTACACACAATCACAATAAAGGTTGCATAAAGCAAAACAAAAAAAAAACTGACACAGAATGGCAAGGGAAAGCAACATCTGTTGGATCTATCCAAAGCTTTACTGTTGAACATAGCCAGCCTTAGGCAGAGGCCAAGTAGGCGGCCGCCTAGGGTACCGCTCTAGCAGGGGCACTTTTCCAGTGTTTATTTGGT